>NC_090782.1:15770000-15852500 GCF_040054535.1 Antennarius striatus | reverse complement strand
ACACACACACTATGCAAACTGAACAAGATATTGAGTATCAATATGATTTGCTTTCACGTAGTTTATTCTTATTGTTATTTTTTATGAAAACCTGACTAAACCAGTCAACTTCTCTACACGGTGGAAAAATCAGAAGTTTCTTCTTCAATAACTGAGATTTTGAAACTAAAACCAGATACATGTTTTCTCCATCCAGCTAAATGAACACTGTGACTTTGCATTCTAGAGATCTTAATGTCAAATATGACTACACATCACTACGGATGTGCCAGAGCACAAGAGTTTGGCTAGTCTTCCTCCCTTACCTCCCCAAAGGTGAAATTCTGGTCACATCAGTGGGCTCTCCTCAGGCGCTCCAAACTGGGAAGCTCTAAATTTAAAAAAAAAAAAAAAATCATGACCTTATATTTCTCACTGTTTAGTGTAATGAGTCCACAATTCAACCATTGTTTGCTGAATAATGGACTAACACATAGCATTATAGGATGTTTCACCTACTTTATAATGCCAGAACCTTGGAACTCCCTGATATGTTTCAAGGATTGTAGTCAAGAGAAAAATATAAATGACTTAGACCAAACATTCATATTAATGCAGGAACAATAACACATAATATTCAAACAGAATTTTCCCTTTGAGGTTTCTTTACTCTCCTGACAACCTTCTGAAGAATTGGAAACACAATAAAAAAACCATCCTCCCCGTTACTTTCAAAATACAACTAGCGGGAACCCGTGGAAATTCCACAATAAAACAATAATATCAGACTTCATCAACTTCTGCAACAATCGACGATTTCAAACGTTACTTGTGAATACTCATGTAACTCAAGCCATTATACACTCAAAGCCATCCCCACTCCATAACCAATGTTGGATTAAGAGTAGATGATATACCTGATGTTGCATTTATTTCTTGAGAGACATAAAGTTGAATAATTTCCCTTTACTGCTGAGTTAACCTACTGTTAGTTCAAAATAAGATGTGGCATTCCAGAAGCGTTAAATAAGATGGTCAACAGACATCCTTGAATGTTGTATCCATTTCTTGACTTAGGAAAAGTCTATTATGCAAAATAGTAACCATTATTTAACCTCTTTGAGAAGTTCTTGCTTTAGAAATTAAAAAGGTACTGTGGTCCAAAGTTAAATGCCAATCACAAATTCAGATTGGCCTTCAACAGAAAGCCATTTTCCCAACCATTTTAGGAGAAGTTCATGGCTTTGTAAAGGTGAAAATGTTGTAAAGGTAAGATAAAATAGAACATGAGGATTTTACCACCTTGAAAACTCACCATTTATTCCCAAAGTGTCTGCTTTTGATTAAAAACAAACTCTGACATGAAAGTATTCTGTATCAAAACTGGAGTCTTAGTGAAGAAATCAGCCTTTATTGAGAAGCAAAATCACAACTTTCTGTTTGCAAGTCGCTGGAGATCATCTAAAATGAATGCTTTGAGATTTCAAGGTAGGTTCAAGGCTATTACAGAAGAGTTGACCTCCCCTGGACATTCTTTCTTACTTAAATGGTCACAAGGGACCTGTGAATCTATCTTCGCTTAATGGATATAGGAATTTCACTTCCCGCCTCAGTGATGAATGACTATGAATGGATGACTAAAGTATCACTCTCAGCGGGATACACAGCGTCATTCATTCTGATAAGAAACATAAAGCCAGGCAGGCATGCTTTGCTTGGGTCAATATCCTGTTTGAGTAGCCATTAAGCCATGTGCAACAATGAAAGCTAATTTCTTCAAGGTGTACCACTAACCCTCTGTCTTTGTGTTCATCTCAAGGTGAATTATAAATGGCTGTCAAGTTAAGTTCCACACATTCTGGCCCGCTAGAAAGATAATGACGATGAACTGAATTGCACTATCCATCAGTGTTCAATATGAACATGCATGATTAAAGTATTACATTAACCATTCTACCTGACAGACTCAAGAACCAGCGGTTTTAATTTTTCTATATTCAGACTGTAATAACAGTATCCTCACATCCTGCTAAAGGTGCTATCACTGTGACAGAATAATTTCTGCTATGGGCAAGAAAATTGGCGTTTGGAGTTTGCAGATACATTTTTGTCCTTTCCTGATAAACTACCCAACCAGTTATTTGATGTGACTAAAGAGCTATACGGACATTTCTAACAAATAGAAAATATTTCCTTCTCACATTGCCTGTGTTCTGTCATTTCAGTAATGCTTATTAAAAACTTTGGAACAGAGAAGGTGAAGAATGATAAGTCACTTGATCGAATGAGCTTTGGATAACATAGGGCGCTTTAAGTTCTAGGTGTAATACCAATGGGTGCACCGTGTTTTGTTGTGTTTTTGAGACTGTTGTGATGGATTATGGGGGATTTATAATGGATTATTGCACTTCATGATTGAAATACACTGATGGATTTCACATTGATTGCTTACTTGAGATGTATGGACTGCTCATGTAAAAATTTCATGCTCATTTCATAAATAAAATTCTATTTAATTACTTGTACATGGGGGAGACATTTTTCTGTTGTATTGGATAGCAAATAAAGCACTGAATAAAATAACCACAAATTTACAACTACATAAGCTGTAATCTATTGCACCTTTGACTATATGATAAGTTATTTCATTCTTTTTAAACGTTTTTATCAATCCATCCATTTTCTTCTAGACGAGACAATCATAATTGACTCCTACGGAGCTGTTCGGGTCATGGGTCAACTGAAGCCTATCCCAGCTAGCTACAGATGAAAGGTGGGACACACACTCGCACTCACAACAATGGACAATTTGATTTGACCAAATCACCTAAATTGCATGTTTTTGTAGTTGGGGGGAGACTGAAAAACCCGAAAAGACCCAATGAAGACACACAGAGAAAATATAACCCCACGGTGGAAGGAATTGAACACAGAGCCTTCTTGATGTCAGGCAATAGTGATACCCCCTGTCTCACTGTGTCACCCTGTGTTTTGTTTGAATATTAATATAATAATGTTATATTAATAATCTACTTTCATTGTTCTTGTTAAATTCACATTAGTTACCCTGTTCCCAGTCTTGTTGCTCCCATAAATTGATTAATTAAATCTTTTGTTAGTTCTCTTGGTGTATTTGTATTGTGAATGTTGATTGAACCACTTTTCCTTTGAGACACATCAGCCTGATTGGCTGTTTATGTGTAGATGTGTATGGGTTTCAGAAGCTTCAACTGAAGCCTTGATCAAGAACTGCTGAAATTTTAAAACTGTAAAAAAAAAATAAAAGCGTGTTCTTTCTAAAAGGTTTTGAAGTTGCTGACCTTTGTGACAGATGTTTTGATGCTTTACTTGGATCACCACAGTGGCAGATGTTTTGGATTAAACTTGATTTGGATTTGTTAGGTCACACTGTCTTGTGTAAATGATATCAGTGCACCTGGAGTGTGGGTCCATGCACCTGTGCGGGTGTGGAACTATGAAACAAGTCATTGTTTGCCTAGATTTAGTCAATAACTCAATTGAATGGAACATATTTGGTCAATATCTAAATATGTTTTAGATAACATACATATTAAACAAAAATCTAAATTTGATTTTTTTTTCCCACTCCTATTCTACATGAGTTGCAAATAAGAGATAATGGATTTATTACATAATCTTATATTGCAAACAGCTTATTATTTTGTAATCACAAATTAGTTCAAATCTGTGTTAGTGAATTTTTCTCTTGAATTCATCTGCATAACAGGCGTGACAGATGAATATGATTACTGAACAATTACTGGATTATTGGACCTATGTGCTTTGTGACATACATCAATCTAAAATGTGTAGTTTTATCACACAGCACATAACCACAGATATTGCAAGATGTCTCCCCCACAACACTCTTCATCACAGTGATGCTCCTGATGTACTTGATAGGTGAGGCTCATCAAGGAGTTGATTACACAGCTTCATCGATGTACAGGTGTGCCTTTTACCCCTCACAATAACTTTTTTTTTTTTTAACTATGTGCAGTATAGTTGAAGGAATACATTCAGTCTATACTGTAACACTGAGTGCGGCTACCTTTGAGCAAAAAAAAAACCAACGTTTTAGATTATGGAAAGATTGGCCTTGGTTTTCTCAGTATTCTCTGTCACTGTTATGTGTATTTATTGTATCTCTTGTGAGCAGATGTCACCTGAATTTCCCATGGGATCATTAAAGTATATATCTATTCAAAGTACATTTTAATGAGCAGACAGTAAACACTGTATTGACGAGGATATAAATGTATTGTATTAATAGCAGTCTCCACAGAAATGCCAGCTGAAGAAACTTAACTGAAAAGAGAACATTTCATCTAAAATGGCTAATATGTGGATTCTCAAAACCACCATTTTTGAAAGTAGCATTCAATGATAGCGTGGAAATTTTATTTCTGTGTCGTTTCTTTCATGAAAAGTATACAATACTGAATATAGTTTCTCATAATAATAAATAATATGGTATGATATATAAATAATATAAAATATAAAACTAAAATTGTCAAACTACAGCAAGGGTAGTAAGATACTCCAAGTTGGGTTCAAAATGAAATAAACGTATTGTACTTGTATAATGAATGGCATTGTATTTCTAAATAAAAATGTCACAGCGTACAGCAAAAACATTTTCTTTTAACCTCCAATGAAAATTAAATATCTTAAAATAAACCTGAAAAGTCAATTGAAACTTTGTGACATCTTGTACAGCAGTTGGTGAGATGTAAACTGCAAAAAGAAAGAGAACAATTTTTGGTTTTGCCTAGGTGTATGGTAAGAATGGGTTCAATGTAGTCATGTGACTAGTAAGGGCAGTTGTTTGTTTTTTCTCTATATGAGACATCTCTGCCTCGTCTTACATGGTAGGTTTTTTTTTTTGTAATCGACTGCAACCTGTCCAGCCAAGCAGCAAAAATGCTCATGGTCCATATGTATGTGCTGTTTCATAAATGATAGCGAGCTGTTCACCTGGCCCTGTGTTTTAGGTGGTTGTGCAAGTATTTCAAGAGTAGGGTTGCGGTAGGTTATTCCAGATAATTTTGGTCTTCCTCCTTGTTTTCTATTTTGATCTTACATGTATTATTTTATGTGTTTTCTTCTTCATGGAGAAGGTTTGTATTGACGTGCTTTAAGCCATAACCAACAAAAAACTGGCTATAATACATCTGCTCAGGAATATGTGTGCTATATATGAACCTTTTTCTTCGCCTCATCCACTCATTCCGCATCCCATGTCCAGGGAAACGCATACATAGCAGGCACAGAGGCAGGAACTCATTGACATGCTGCCATTCTTGGGCTGATAAAACCCACATCTGAAGTCCTTCTAGAGGAGAAGCAGCAGCAGTGGGAATTTGCTTGTGTGATGTCAAGGATTAAACTCGGTGGGATCAGCTTCGAGGAGCAGCCGCCCCGAAGGGCTTGCTCCATTTATTCTGCTCTACCCCCACCCTACCTTCCACACCCAGTCCCCCACCCCGTTTCACTGGTACTTTAAATTCCACAGTATAAACCCCTTTGTTAAATTTATTCACCCTCGGAGCCCTTTCAAGAGAAAATGTCTTTCACAGCCAGTTTTACAGTAGCTGCTACCTGGTCAGAGGTAGGCAGGAAGTGAGAGCTGTCAAGTCTGGGTCTGTTTATAAGAAAATAGAAGACATGATTCCTCTCTACCACTTCCTCTTGGAACCTCATCCACATCCAGCCTCGAGTACACCTCTTTCATGCCTCCTCTGATTCCATTACACGGCACATTCCTCTGAAGCTCAATAAATGTGAAGACTTGGGCCGCAAACGGAGTCTTTATAAGGTTACTTCAGTATTTTTTGATACTAAACTACATGTGTGTGCATTTGTAATTTATTCACAATTGGTATATGTTCTTGTTGATAGTGTGTGTGTGTGTGTGTGTGTGTGTGTGTGTGTGTGTGTGTGTGTGTGTGTGTGTGTGTGTGTGTGTGTGTGTGTGTGTGTGTGTGTGTGTGTGTGTGTGTGTGTGTGTGTGTGCGTGCGTGCGTGCGTGTGTGTGTGTGTGTGTGTGTATGTGTGTGTGTGTATCATTAATGAGAAGAGTTGGGTTAATCCCTAACAACATAGCAGCATGTTTTTTTAATCCGTTTTAATCTTGCAGACATAAGAAAGCCGTGGTATCGTGCCTCAAGGACAGTTGGGGTCTGTGGCTATGTTTGTGTGTACATGTTTGTGTATGTGTGTGTTTAATAGCAAACGTTACTGCTATTCATCTTGTGAGAATGCATATTAAAAACCACGGGGTCTGCAATCACAGGTAATGCTCCCACATATGATATATACCTATATCAGGTTGTAGGTTAACATTACAACAATAAAAAGTTTCAAAGTGAAGTGAGCATTAAATCTCCCCACAAGTTCCCATGAGTCATGCTAATAAACACAGCAGAAGCAGGAGTGAACATTCCCGGCCTGCTGGGGTCTTAAGGGGCTACAGGGTAGACTACTTTTGATCAAATATCACATCAAATAAAGAATACACGGACTAGTTATAATGATTACTGTTAACGGATATTTATATATATCTTGAAGCTGTCCTATTTATGCCACATATTTTGAAATACTGCACCAAATTAAATGAATTTATATTAAAACAGCAAATCTTGTTGAAATACGATCTCTAAAATGTCATTCTCAATTGAGTGGTTCCACTTTATTTTATTTTTTTTCATTTCCTGACCCTTTACCATGACATTCACTCTTTTTTCAAATAATACATGTTTTCCAGCAAGTCAAGGGTTTACATTTCTCATTAAACCTTATGGTTCCCTGTTGAACAAGCATTGACTCAAGCACACTGTTTCCTCACATCTCAATGAGTTTGTGTTCTTAATCCCTATTGCACGGAGTCTTTTACATGGGTTGGAATTATCAAGATGAGCACTATTAGTGGATTATTACACATTGAGATACCTGCTATTGTTCACTGACAATGACTCAATGATTACTACACCAGGTTCTGGTGATTCTAGGTGCTTACGCTATACTTTGGAATGAAAACTTCCCCCCTACTGGCAATGCAGTCACAGTCCCTAAAGACCACCTCCTATATTTCAACAGCTGACTAATGGAAGAATAAGCTACAGTCCAGTGATCAGAAAGGGGACATTTATCACAAAAAATTCTTGTTCTTCAAGTAAAAAGATAAAATGCAGCCTATTGGTTCTAGCTAGCATTTCAAGTTACAGTGGTACCTCTACTTACGAATGTCTCTACACACGAAATGTTCTACTTACGAAACGCTTCAACAGGAAAATATTGCCTCTAGTTATGAAAGAAATTTTGAGTTACGAAAGGTAAAATACAGTATGAGCTGCTACTCAAAGCTCCCAAAGGTTCCTGAACACGACATTCTCATAGCTGCTCTGCCATTGGATATTACCTAGCATCCTGGTATCCCATTGGCTAAGAGGGACCTCTGTGTTTAGCTGGACCGGTGTCCATGCAGCTTCCTCATCATTCGGCCCTCGACCCATGCGGTGTTCTGATAGTTTTACGCAAATACATTAACTTTTTAGAGTATTCACTATGGACTCCAAGAAAGTGTTGGAGAAAAGAGGAAAAGACAAGACGCAGAAAATAGTTTTTTTGTCCATACAAACAAAGCAAGAGATAATAGAAAAGCATGAAAAAGGGATGCGTTTGGTTGATCTCGCCAAAGAATATGGCCGAAATGCATCTACAATCGTCACGTTATTAAAACAAAAGGAAGTTTAAGGAGTTCAAGGCATTGCGTGGGTGGTTGGAGAAGTTCAAAAAGAGGACTGGAAATCACTCTGTTGTTCGGCATCGTGAGATAGGAGCACATGAACCAAAGAGAGCAAAAAACAATGGGGACAGCTGTTAAAAGGTAAATGACCATCATTTTTATTCTTTACTCTATTGTTTGTTTTTTACATTATGCACAACTCTCATTATTGTGTAATAATCTAATTGTAACATGTATTTGTTACATGTTTTGATGCATTTTTATGCTTTATTTATTGTTTGAATTTTGTCTGAATTTTTTCTATTAATGTCTGAATTTTGGGGGACTTAGAACGGATTAGAGCATTTGCATGGAAAACGCGTCTCTACTTACAAAATTTTCTACTTACGAAATTTCTCCCAGAACCAATAAATTTTGTAAGTAGAGGTACCACTGTATATACATTTCATTCACACTGAAAAACTATGCTACAAATATAACAGCATGTCATCTTTAAATGTGCAGCTCAACAGAATAAAAGTCCCTTAAGATGTCCAGTTTACACTGATGAAACACTAACAGTGGCAGTGGCTCAGCGGTAGAGCATATGTCTTGAAGACAGATCGCCCAGCCATCGGTGGATCGATTCTCCGGAGTGTGAGCTGACGGAGGTGTCAGCTCACCTCCCAGCCACTGCCGAGGCACCCTTGAGCAAGGCGCTGTCCCCCAGGAAGCTGCTGCCCATCACTGTGCCTCCCGATGTACAGCTTGATGTTGTGTTAGTGTACTAACTGCATGCTTACAGGCCCCCTTGTGGGCTGTGGCTGTTTCAGGGGCCTGTACATACATACTGTGTGAAAAACTAACACAAGAATGTAACAAATGTATACCTGAGCGACAAATGTAATTTCCCCGAGGGGATCAATAAAGTGTATCTTCTTCTTCTTCAAGTATTTTATCATCTAATGTGCTTCAATATGTACACAAGATGACATTATACAAGTTTTTCCAAGACTTTATTTCTTCAATTCATGTTGTCTGCTTATTTTTTAATGTTTTTCTTAATCTAGTATGATGTAGGATCTTTATCGGAACAGAAATATACCATTATGAGCTTTTATTATGAATATTCTAAACAGTAACTGTATCTTACTGTTATGACCCCATGGGTCATGTACTGTGTTGTGTATGTGTTGTGTTGCAGTGTCTCCTCTCTCCTTGGTTTGTGTGTTTTTTCAATGAGTGAATTAGGAGCAGGTGGTGTCAGCTCATTGGCTGGCTCGCCTGATTGCTGCCGCACGATTGGTCAGGGGGCGGGCCCCTGATCTATTTGAACAGTCCGCCAACTGCACTCTGTCTCCTCTCCAGCCTTCCCACCACCAGGAAAAGCCAGCTTGATAAACTGTTGTTATAGTGTTAATGTGGCAATTCTGTGTTTGTAGTTTTTGGCTAAGCTAAAGCTGACCTTGTACATATTTGTAAATAATCTGATGGACAATTTGAGCAGTTGGTAGGAGGGAGAACCCGTTTTCTTTCAACCCTTTTCTCCTGTTTTGAGTTAGATAGTCAGGATAGTAACTTGTTTGGAAGGTAGGGTTGATTTAGGATATGTTTTGTTTGTTATGTTGGCACCTGTTCTCCCTCTGAGAAAAAATATAACTGCTCTCTTTTTGTTGAACGTGGTTTACTGTTGTCGCTGGCCTTTTCTTGTAGTGAGAAGACGGGGGGAGCGCACAAGCGTGTTGTGTCCAAGGTTCCCCTAGACCGGGGGCATAACACTTACTGATGTGGCTTACAGAAGACTAACAAACCTACCTACATTGTTCTAAAATAAATGTTGCCCTGTTTGCGTTCAGCTACTGTAACACCAGTGAAGGAAGTTAAGAGGCAATGCTTGTCCCATTGATCATAGATAGTGACCAGAAAGAAACTGTCTGTCCCTGTCAAAATGCAACAGCAGGGCAAAAAGAGAAGAAGAAAAAAAGCTACTGTAAAATTTGTTCTCCAGCAGTCACGCATGGGGGGATTTCCAACACATGAGAGCAGTGTTCCATTTGACACTGGAATGAAGGAATTAGGAGATTTATGATGGTCTGGGGTCACAGAGGGAGGCATTTCAGAACATACCCAAGCCTCCCCTGAGTGTTTTAATGTCTTGACAGTCTGTGTCATCTCCACACCCACACACTGACAGACAGACAGACAGACAGACAAAAGCAGACTAGAATACAGACACAAAGACACAATGATACTAAAATTGCACAGACCAAGATGGTATTAGTAATACACTCACATTCTAATCTTAAGGCAAACATCCATCTACACTTTAAAGCAGTGGTCCCCAATCCCCGGGCCGAAGACCGGTTCGTGGGTCATTTGGTACCAGGCCATGCAGAAAGAAAAAATAATTTACATTACCTCGTTTTTTTTAAATTTCGGAGTCTGAAACATGTTTTATTTTGAAAAGTGACGTCTGTGCAGAACGAGGCACAGACGAATGCATGCATCTGTCCGCTTGACAGGTCTCGGTCATGTGACAGGTCATCAACCCACACAATTCAGCGCCCACAACAGTGCCAGTGTTTTGGATTAAAGTCAAGGCAGATTATCCTGAGATCGCCCAAAAAGTATTGAAAACCCTGTTTCCATTTCCAACCTCCTGTCTTTGTGAAGCGGGATTTTCTGCAGTGACCATAAAGAAAACCAAACTGCGGAGTAGACGGGGTGTCAGGAACACACTTCAAGTGTCATTGTCTCCAGTTACCCCTAGATCAGCGGTCCCCAACCACCAATTCTCATTATTGTAATTATTATTATTTGATTAACTTGTCCACCCTTTTATTGGAAATAATCAGTGTGTCTGCTACGCTGAATGCACTTATTGTAAGTCGCTATATTTCAAAATAAACCTCATCAGTGCAATCCAGTTTTTAATAAAAGTATTTCTTACAGTTATTTCGTTTACAGAGATGTTGATTATCAATTTATGAAAAAAAGGTTTATTTTCTGGTGATGTCTGCATTTTACGTAAAACCACTGCGGATGATTTATTATTAGACTACAGCTGTACTGAAGTCAGTAACGATTATCGAGCAATTGAAGACCGGTCCTTGAAAATATTGTCTTAAAATGAAACCGGTCCGTGGTGCAAAAAAGGTTGGGGACCGCTGCTTTAAAGGACACACTATACTTTTGAGGACAGAACAATCCCCCAAACCTTACCATCACAATTGTAAATTTAACTTCAGTCATAACTCTAAATATTAAACTGCAGAGCAGATGAAAAGTTCTCACTTTGCAAAAATATTCCCTATCAAGTTTTAGATCTGAAGACAGCACACAGACTCTCCTTAGAGGACAGACTTCTACATCTTCGTGTTTTTGATATTCAAAAGGACACATACCACACAATGTGTTTGCATACACAGACTGACCCTGAACTCTCTCCTTGTATGTCTGTTTCTTCTCTCTTACAAAGCCCACACAGACAAATCCTCGCTGCTTCACTGGCTGGCAAAGAGAGAAGGTATCTTTTGTCCCAGGAGCACAGACAGCTTCATAGCAAATAGTGGGAGGCAGTGGTCAGACAGTGGTCTCCCTGTGTCATTAGACACAGACACCAATATACATACATTGTGGCTTACTCAGTGTCATATTGTATGTTACAATACTTTCCCTTTAAACATCCTTATTTCATGTTGTGACAGCAAGTACAACTCTTCGCCTGAAATGCTGCTTACTTTCAAATTTTTATGCGGCCAGCTGAAGAAAGTTGAGAATGTAAAATTTAATGGCAGCATTTTACAGTGTATCATAAAGAAGTCTTAGTCCTCTTTTCATTGTTTGTTACTGTCAAATAATGTCAACAATAACACTGCAGGTAAACACCAAATTGCCAAGTCAGTGAAGTCATTTAAGACTGCATCTTCTCAAATTACTTTCCTCTTCTTCAGCAGGTCCATGTCTGCTGGACACATAACTCACGTCCAGCACATTAACACATTGATGCAATCACATCATTATCACAGAAGACCTGTGATAATGATGTGATATCTCTCTCTCTCTCTCTCTACGGTGCTAGGTACAATAGATCGAATCAGAGAAAGTGGCAGCTTTTAAATTTTACTTCTGGAGAGGCAAAACTTGCAATTTATGTGACCAGGAAGAGGAGAATTGAAAACAATACTGCTGTAACATCAGATGTCGCTTAAAACTAGAATTTGGTTTCTATAAATTGACAAAAGACCTGAATAACTTGACGAACATCTAGTGTTACAAAAATGTCCTATGCACTTTAGTTGATGACCACCTCACTTTTGCAAACTTCCTGTTATAATGTACTAATTTTTATATTGTATTTCCCTTTGTTTATTGGTGTTTAATGTTTTTTGTGTGTTTAGTGTTTTTGAAGTTTCATCTAATGAAAAATTGTAAAATGTTCTAAATGTTCTAAATGCGATTGAATTTTTTTTGCAAAAAATCTTCTGAAGCACTTTAGTGCATCATCTAATGTAAAACTGCAAAATGTTTGAATGTGATTAAAGTGTTTTTGCAAAAATAAAAAAAAATCTATCTCTCTCTCTCTCTCTCTCTCTCTCACACACACACACACACACACAGGGGTGGACAGTTTATTATAGTTTCACTTTACAATACTGATACAGTAGTAACTTAGTAGTAAGAGTTCATTTCGAATTTGATAGACTCACCTATCAGCCGTGATGTGTAGATGTATTATGCAATGCCGCAGTGCACTGGTGTCAGAACCGGAGTGTATCCTGCCTCATGCCCCCTATTAGCTGGAATAGGTCCCAGCACCCAATGGAAAATTTAATTTTTTTAATTTTAATTTTATATACTGGTTTGATCCCCGAAGGGAAATTAAGAAGCACACTCTAGCTACTGATTACAAACGCATGCATACATATATGTGAGTACAGGCCCCTGTATCACACACACACACAAAGGGGCCTGTAGGCATGCAGGGGAGGTAGAGTGGCAGGCAGCTCCTTCTTGGTGCGCCTCAAATGAGCAATTTGTAAAGGGGACGGCACCTTGCTCAAGGGTGCCTCGGCAGTGCTCCGGAGATGAGCTGACACCTCCCACTGTTAGCTCACCTCCGGGTATTTTTGGGGGGGCGGGAGCGGGAATCGAACCGCCGATCTTAAATCATAGGACGACCCGCTCTACCGCCCGCTTTACCACTGAGCCACTGCCGCCCCAAATGAATGACTGAATGAATGAATTATTATACTGTGATATCTGTGAGTCAAAAGAGTTTGTCCACTACATACAATATGTGTCACTGCATCATGTCTAATGTAGGGTTATATTTTTGTTTTGTTTTTTCTGAATGTATCTGTGTTTGCATGTTTCAAGAACCCATTATGAAGAAATATTTGAAATGTCAACTAAAATATTTAATTTTAGTTTTGAGACAGTGATTAAGGGGCAGTTTTTTGTTAAAGATTGAAACCACTAAAAACTTTATGTATTTCTATATTTTCACATAAGTGTGCAGATCATTTATCCTACAACCACTGCATGTTTTGACAATTTGAAGTGAAAATGGAGTGTCCTGAGGAGAGATTGTTTTTTGTTTTTGTTCAATCAGTGGTTCAATCACTGATCTTGCTTTCTGTATCACTTTTATCAAAGAGAAAAACAGAAAACTGTACAGTTCTTGACTTCCATTCGATTTGTGTCGTGATTGAAATGTCATACGACCAGCACAATCTTGATCTATATAAAAACATGGTGCAGAACCCTTGTTACCTTGTCAAGCTTTTACCATAGAGTAAATGTTAATTTTATGTCATAACGGCATTTCTGTAATGGAGGATCTAAAATGTAACATAACTTGAGAACATGTTTTCTAAATACAGAACTCAGAGTAGCTACTTCATTCTATTGACAGTTCCGCAAAGGGTGCTACTTAAATATTTGTGTTAATGCAGAAAACTATGCAGAAAACTATGTTTCATTGATTTAACTTTGTGTCATGCTGCATGCCATGGAATGTACAGTGACTAAATCAGATTTCCTTTCCTTCTTGTTAATACATCCTGTTAGTAAATTAACTCCAGTGAAACCACCTTTCTCATAACTATTCATACTGTAGTATGTAAGGAATGTTAATGTGCACTCTTCCCTGGGAATGCAGTGTCCACAAGGCACTTCACCTCTCTAGACACAGTCAGCAGATACAATGGTGTCAGTGTCTCAAAATAAAATAAAATGTCTCATAGTCACCTTTGTTTATCTATCTTTTCCATCCACAGACTGTATCCTGTTGTCTCTTGTTGACAGCTTATTTACTTTAGACTTACCTAGAAATTGTTGTAGCCGTACCCTCACCAGGCCTTAATATTCAGAATACATTAGACATTTTTAGCAGACATTGAAATCAATATCGCACTGTTATTCAGAATGAGGGATGTAATATCAAAATGTGTTTCCTGTGTGAGTTTGTGAAGTACAGGTGTACAACTCACTGGGAGCCAGTGAGAAACATTTTCACTTACACTTGCACACTTACACTTGCACACTTACACTTACTCTTGGTGTAAGTGTGCACACTTACACCAAGAGTTAGTAGAAAGAAGTTGGTTTTGTTGCAACTTCAAAAAAAAATCAGTTTGGGAAGAGATCTCAATGCAGTCCACAGCCATTAGATGAAATTTCTGAAAATGAAAAAAGATACAGGAAGAAGTGAAAATCAGGATTGACATGTATAGCACCCCAAAATATATTGCTTACATATGCTGTAAGTACTGTTGAGAGAAAAAAAAAATTCCTTCAAAGATCTTGACTGGAAGGCAACTGTATGGATCAATAGAGAACAGGTGCGTGAGGATAAAAGAAATTTCTTTCTCACTGTCAGATACCAAAATTTTAAAGAGAGATCTTTTCCCATTTCTAGTTTTTGTCAGCAGTGGGAACACAAAACATACTATGATACTGAATGTTACCATTATTTATTTATACATGTATGTACTGTATATATACAAACATATTTTCTTGGAAAAACAGTGATTATACACAAATGATGTGATCGGAGATTTAAAAAAAAACAACAAACAACAACATAGAGAAACAGACATTTATATTTTGTGATATTTTTTTCGTATAACTGAAAAGCTACAGTAATAACACTTCTGGATATTCTAATCCACATAAATGTGGTATAACTGTGAAGCTGAGAAAATGAATGTTTGATGATCTGTGTTGGTAAAAAATGTTAAATGATTGAACTAAATCAGCATAAAACTAATAACAACCACAACATTGCTGCAATAACCAAGAACAGAGACATATTTGGATGGCAGGGATGTCAACAATGAAAATACAGAAAGAACTACCTACTTGTGGACACATTGCAATACAGTATATGACTGATTACACAACATTTTTAACACAATTGCAGCAAATTTGGGGGGTTTCCATGTATTTCCAGTTCTAGCTTTGGGCTTCAGTTGCCTCCCTTTCTCAAGTGTTTAAAAGCAATGCATTTTTCTCTTTGTGAGAGCAGCATTTGTGCTGAACAGCTGATGTGCATGTAAAGACAGAGCTAATGCACCAAACGTCTGGGACCACATGCTTGCCCTGCAGCTGACCTCCTTACATGAGGTTAAGAGCCCTGGGCCTGCAGTACAGTGTGAAGTCACCCGTATGCACACACAGAGGCAAGCAGAAGCGATGATTGATGCACTTTAACACAGATACATTAACTACTGTATAAATGCGTTTTGCGTGTTAATCCACAGCATCTGTGAAATGAACAAGAAATGTGAAATTAGCGATTCAACAAATTTGGTTTGTTTACTGTACTTGCATTCAAACAATCATGTGACAAACAGCACACAAGCAATGGTTTTATCATTTATTATACAGTTTATACACCTGCAGTTCATGCACTCCTGAAGGAGGAGAGGGGAATGAATTGAGCAAAGAGGGATGATTTAATATTCCAAGTAAATTAAATTTGCTGTGTTAAGCACTCTTCTCTAAAACCTTGTTGAACATATATTTTATTCTGTGATGTCATGCTCTGAGACTGCCAAACTGGAAAAGAAAACAATCTCTACTGGCAGCGATTTGATTGGCTCTCTTGTCTAGACTGTGATTCTGTATCCAGGAGAAAAAGTCGGACTTCGTGGGAACGATAAATACTGCCCTGTTATTGCTATTTTACTTCTTCTCTTTTGTAATTGATTGCAAACTTTTGTAAGGTCTGTACATGCCAGTATATACCAACATCTGCATGAAATATCATTATACTCTCTCTTCTTCAGTAATCCCCACCTATATATTACAATAAGCTCACATGAAAACATCACGCTGTCACGCTTTCGGCATCTACCCAGAAGTTCAGGCGACTAGCCGAGTTAGATCCGGTCTTCACATTTGTCCATGTCCATTTTGGTTTATATTCTTTGATTGTGACTGAGCTCATACTGTCGCGCGGGGAACACCGATGCTTTATTCACCAGGACCAAACTCACAAAGTCAGCGTCTACCCGGACGAACATGAAGACTAACACCGAAGTGGCCTTGGTCTTTGCTTTCGTCCGTCAGACACACACGGAGCGGTTACGGCTTAGTCGGACACAGCGGTTTGTTTTCTAGTAACAAACAAACAAAGTCTGATATTATTGTTTTATTGTGGAATTTCCACGGGTTCCCACTAGGATTTAATTTAATGTTATAGTTGAATGCCATGAAGATGATTATCTGAGTAGCACACAGAAAGAGTTCCAATTGCCGAACATCTGAGACAGGCAGTATTATTCAACCATACTTGCACAGAACAAAAACATTTTCTATCAAACAAAAGAAAATATGTTTAAGTTGCTTTGCTCTCTAAGACAACAATAGAAGAAATAGAGAGAGAATTATATTCTTTCACAGCCGTTTAGCTGCATGAAGAAATGTGAAAGTAGATGAAAATAAACTTAAATATACAGTCTCTGTCTGTTGTATTTTTGAGTCATGCAAAACATCCAGCAGGCCAGACTGCTGAAAATTCCTAATAACCATTGCTTTATTATTGCAGTCCTTGAAAAACCACCATATTTTGCATCTAAAACAGACTTGTTTAGATTGCACATTGAATGTCACTTGAATTGATATACTTGTTTGCAACACAAAAACTGAGAAATTCTATTTCAGTTGAGTGAAATTGCAACCATTGTTGGTCTGTCTGAGAAACTAATGCCTTCAAGGTTTTCAGAAAAAAAGCCTTCAACAAGACTTGGCATTATAACTGCCCTCCTCCTCAGGGTGGTGGGTGCCTTGTAAATACAAAACCTGAGGTACTGGATCCATCTGCCTCAACGATTGCTGTTTAATCCATCTTAGGGCCTATAGCTGCGGCACAGCTAGCCCTGGGGGCTAATGGGCAATGCAGATAGGCAAATATATGTTTGGTTCATGTTGGCTTGTTTTAAAGTACATGCATTATTATTTAAAGAAGCATTTCACTACTACCTCAACATTTGTAAATGTTTTAAATAAACACCCTGATTAACAAAATGTTTATCAAGCAGTGTCTAAGTATTAATCCACAATAATAAAAACTGCTGAATGGAAATAAATGGAAAATATTTGTTTTATTATATTTATGTATTACTTTTATACATTTTAAGCCATTGTTATTTTCCCCTGTTGTTGGTATAGTTATGTTTGCTGTTTTCCTTACTAATGACAAAGAAACTGTCATTTAAAGATGTAACAAAGGCGTTAGACCTGATAAAGTCCAGTTATTAGCTCATAAACTTAATTTAAATGTATTAATCCTTAAAAATACAGTACACAGACAGATCTATACAATGACAAAGTGAGTACGATTTACTGATTTCCTAAAAACTCAATAAATCAAAGCATCTGAGTCATCACTTTTAACAAAGTACGCAAATTCAGATTTGTCCTACATAAAACACAATGACTCAATCAAATGTGCCTTGGAATTCACTATGAGAAGAGCTCATAGGAGGCAAGTTTGATTTTATATGCCGGTGAAACAAAGGCTGAGGCTACACAGTATTTCATAGTTATAATCAGGTGCACGTATTTGAAGCACTCTGTGCGCTTGTTGTGGTTACACACACAATCAAAGTGCATGAGCTACACTCATCATAAGAACCAGGGGTTTCCCATTAGTTCCAATCTGAAATGTGCAACAAGGCTAACAGGTATTGTAAACCACCAATAACCAACATATCCTTGCGAAAAGATTTTTCTAATTGATAGAGAACATTTCACTTATATGGTTAACTTATTTTGATTGATAAGTTGGTTGACCGTGGGTTCCATTATCAAAATCGTAGCCCCTGGCCTACTCTGAATCATATGAAGCTTCTTTTTGAAGATGAACACAATACAACTAGTTTTTTCCTCAAAGAGATTATAAAGAGTCACAATGGCAGCTCTGAACTGTGTCTTGAACCTGTAGAAATCAGTAAATCACTAGAAAAGGCCTATAAGCCTTATTAAAGTATACCTTTATTAGCGGGAACCCATGGAAATTCCATGATAAAACAATAAGATCAGACTTATTGGTTAACTTCCATCCATCCATCCATCCATCCATTCTCTTCCACTTATCCGGGGTCGGGTCGCGGGGGCAGCAGCTTAAGCAGGGAAGCCCAGACTTCCCTCTCCCTAGCCACTTCATCCAGCTCCTCCGGGAGAATCCCAAGGCGTTCCCAGGCCAGCCGGGAGACATAGTCTCTCCAGCGTGTCCTGGGTCGTCCCCGGGGCCTCCTCCCGGTAGGACGTGCCCGGAACACCTCACCAGGGAGGCGTCCAGGAGGCATCCTAACCAGATGCCCGAGCCACCTCATCTGGCTCCTCTCGATGCGGAGGAGCAGCGGCTCGACTCTGAGTCCCTCCCGGATGGCCGAACTCCTCACCCTATCTCTAAGGGAGAGCCCGGACACCCTACGGAGGAAACTCATTTCGGCCGCTTGTATCCGGGATCTCGTTCTTTCGGTCACGACCCATAGCTCGTGACCATAGGTGAGGGTAGGAACGTAGATCGACCGGTAAATCGAGAGCTTTGCCTTTCGGCTCAGCTCCTTCTTCACCACGACAGACCGATACAGAGTCCGCATCACTGCAGACGCTGCACCAATCCGCCTGTCGATCTCCCGTTCCATTGTACCCTCACTCGTGAACGAGACCCCAAGATAATTGAACTCCTCCACTTGGGGCAGGATCTCATCCCCAACCTGGAGAGGGCACTCCACCCTTTTCCGACTGAGGACCATGGTCTCAGATTTGGAGGTGCTGATTCTCATCCCAACCGCTTCACACTCGGCTGCGAACCGTTCCAGTGAGAGTTGGAGATCACGGCTTGATGAAGCCAACAGCACCACGTCGTCTGCAAAAAGCAGAGACGCGATACTGAGGCCACCAAACTGGACACCCTCAACGCCTTGGCTGCGCCTAGAAATTCTGTCCATAAAAGTTATGAACAGAATCGGTGACAAAGGGCAGCCTTGGCGGAGTCCAACCCTCACTGGAAACGAATCCGACTTACTGCCGGCAACGCGGACCAAACTCTGACATTGGTCGTACAGGGACCGAACAGCCCTTATCAAGGGGTCCGGTACCCCATACTCCCGAAGCACCCCCCACAGAACCCCCCGAGGAACACGGTCGAACGCCTTCTCCAAGTCCACAAAACACATGTAGACTGGTTGGGCGAACTCCCATGCCCCCTCAAGGACCCTGTGGAGGGTGTAGAGCTGGTCGACTGTTCCACGGCCAGGACGAAAACCACACTGCTCCTCCTGAATCCGAGATTCGACTTCCCGACGGACCCTCCTCTCCAGAACCCCTGAATAGACCTTACCAGGGAGGCCGAGGAGTGTGATGCCCCTGTAGTTGGAGCACACCCTCCTGTCCCCCTTCTTAAAAAGGGGGACCACCACCCCAGTCTGCCAATCCAGAGGCACTGTCCCCGAAGTCCACGCGATGTTGCAGAGGCGTGTCAACCAGGACAGCCCCACAACATCCAGAGCCTTTAGGAACTCCGGGCGGATCTCATCCACCCCCGGGGCCCTGCCGCCGAGGAGCTTTTTAACTACCTCGGCAACCTCAACCCCAGAGATAGGAGAGCCCGCCTCAGAGAACCCAGACTCTGCTTCCTCATGGGAAGGCGTGTCTGCGGAATTGAGGAGGTCTTCGAAGTATTCTCCCCACCGAGTCACAACGTCCCGAGTTGAGGTCAGCAGCTCCCCATCCCCACTATATACAGTGTGGATGCTGCACTGCTTCCCCCTCCCGAGACGCCTGATGGTGGACCAGAATCTCTTCGAAGCCGTCTTGAAGTCGTCCTCCAAGGCCTCACCGAACTCCTCCCATGCCCGGGTTTTTGCCTCAGCAACCACCAAAGCCGCATTCCGCTTGGCCTGCCAGTACCTATCAGCTGCTTCAGGAGTCCCACAGGCCAAAAAGGCCCGATAGGACTCCTTCTTCAGCTTGACGGCATCCCTTACCGCTGATGTCCACCAACGGGTTCTGGGGTTGCCGCCACGACAGGCACCGACCACCTTACGGCCGCAGCTGCGGTCGGCCGCCTCGACAATGGAGGCGCGGAACATGGTCCACTCAGACTCAATGTCCCCCGCCTCCCCCAGAACGTGAGTGAAGTTCTGCCGGAGGTGGGAGTTGAAACTCCTTCTGACAGGGGATTCCGCCAGGCGTTCCCAGCAGACCCTCACAATACGTTTGGGTCTGCCAGGTCGGACCGGCATCTTCCCCCACCATCGGAGCCAACACACCACCAGGTGGTGATCGGTTGACAGCTCCGCCCCTCTCTTCACCCGAGTGTCCAAGACATGCGGCCGCAAGTCCGATGACACGACCACAAAGTCGATCATCGAATTGCGGCCTAGGGTGTCCTGGTGCCAAGTGCACATATGGACACCCTTATGTCTGAACATGGTGTTCGTTATAGACAGTCCGTGACAAGCACAGAAGTCCAATAACTGAACACCGCTCTGGTTCTGATCGGGGGGGCCGTTCCTCCCAATCACACCCTTCCAGGTCTCACTGTCATTGCCCACATGAGCATTGAAGTCCCCCAGCAGAACGATGGAGTCCCCAGTGGGAGCGCTCTCCAGCAACCCCTCCAAGGACTCCAAAAAGGGTGGATACTCTGAACTGCTGTTTGGTGCATACGCACAAACAACAGTCAGGACCCGGCCCCCCACCCGAAGGCGGAGGGAGGCTACCCTCTCGTCCACCGGGGTGAACCCCAATGTATAGGCGCCAAGCCGGGGGGCTATAAGTATACCCACACCTGCTCGGCGTCTCTCACCATGGGCAACTCCAGAGTGGAAGAGAGTCCAACCCCTCTGGAGAGGACTGGTACCAGAGCCCAAGCTGTGTGTGGAGGTGAGCCCGACTATATCTAGTCGGAACTTCTCAACCTCACACACCAGCTCAGGCTCCTTCCCTGCCAGAGAGGTGACATTCCACGTCCCAAGAGCCAGCTTCTGTAGCCGGGGATCGGATCGCCAAGGTCCCTGCCTTCGGCCACCGCCCATCCACCATATCCATCCATATTGGTTAACTTACTTTGATTAATGAGTCAGTTGACCATGAGTTCCATTATCAAAATCGTAGCCCTTGGCCCACTCTGAACCATAAGAAGCTTCATTTTGAAGATGAACACAATACATCAAGTTTTTTCTTCAAAGACATTATAAAAAGGCACAATGGCAGCTCTGAACTGTGTCGTGAACCTGTAGAAATCGGGGGGGGTTTGGGTGTGGACAATGATTGTGCTTGAATCATATCATTGATTTTTATTTAAAAACAACATTTTTGTCCACTGTATAAACTTTATGACTCAAAGAAAGAAACAGACGAACAAATTTCCAACTGTAAAGCATGTTTATCAACAAGTCTTCAACATGGAGCTGTTATACATCAGGAAATAGCTGGTTTTAACGCCATCCATTCTGTGTGTACATGTAGACACAGGTCACACACACACTTGTTGCAGGGAGACGCCCTCCAGATAGAAAAAGTTTGGTTACAGCATCAACACGACAACCCATACCCGGTGTTTTCAAAAAACTTCACTTTGACCAGCGTTTCCCTCCCAGATATCTGCGATGTCGTGTGGACGAAATGCGTAACCGCAACAAAACCGCAAGTGGTTCGCAACCCCCGGACCGCGGACCGGTACCAGTCCGTGGGTCATTTGGTACTGCGCTGCACAGAAAGAAAAAGTAATTTGCATTACTTCCATTTTATTTATTTCGGAGTGTGAAAGATAAGTGACGTATGTGCGGAATGACGCACAGACGAATGCATGCGTCTGTCCCGCTTGACAGGTCTCGGTCATGTGAAAGGTCATCAACCCAAACAATTAAGCGCCCATAACTGCGCCAGTGTTCTGGATTAAAGTCAAGGCAGATAATCTTGAGATCGCCCAAAAAGTATCAAAAACCCTGTTTCAATTTCCAACCTTCTGTCTTTGTGGAGCAGGATTTTCTGCAGTGACCGTAAACAATACCAAACTGCGGAGTAGACCGGACATACGGAACACACTTCAGGTGTCATTGTCTCTCGTTATCCCTTGATCAGTGGTTCCCATCCTCTAATTCTCATTATTGTAATTATTATTATTTGATTGAGTTGTCAACCCTTTTATTAGAAATGATCAGTATTTCTCCTACTTCGATTAAACTGATTGTAAGTACAGTAGCTATATTTCAAAATAAACCTCATCAGTGCAGTCACTTCAATTGAGTTTATAATAATTATTTCTTATAATTATTTCATTTACAGAGATGTTGATTATCAATTTATGAAAAAAGTGTGTTTATTGTCTGTTGATGTCTGCATTTTATATAAAACCACTGTGGATGATTTATTATTACTGTAGACTACAGCTGTCCTGGTGTCATTAATGATTATTGAGTAAACGAAGACCGGTCCATGAAAATATTGTCTTAGATGAAACTGGTCCATGGTGCAAATAAGGTTGGCCTTACTCCATATTGTTCACTTGATTCCTTCTGGCAGATGATTGGTTGGGCAGGTTGTAGGTGGAGTTAAAGCGTGACAATGTGGTGACAATGTGATGTTTTCAAGTGAGCTTATTCAAATATATAGGTTGGGATTCTGCATTTGTACTTTGGCAGCATGATGGAATCAGCCATTGTGTATATGTTTCATTCATTCATTCATTTACAATACCTGCTTTATCTGCTGTTGAGGGTCGTGGGGTGCTGGAGACTATTTCATCCAAATGGGGGAGTGAGGCAGGGGACACTCTGGGCATGACGCCAGTGTACCGTGGTGCCACATATAGACAAATAAGCATGCATGCACACAGTCACACCTTTGGGTGATTTCAAGCCAGCCATTTTGTCTGAAGTGAATGTTTTTGGAGGTGGGAGAAACCTGGAGAGAACCCATGCAGACACGAGGAGAACATACAAACTCTGCACAGAGCGGGAAACAAACCGGGAACTGCTTTGCTGTGAGGTGACAGCTCTACACACTGTGCAACTGTCCTGCCCTGTGTATATAGTATCTTATGTAAAGGTCAAAATAACCATAAGATGTTTATTACCTTACTGATTAGTCCACGGTAAACTGCCCTAATTTTAATTTTGTTTGTATGTCAACACAGTTATGTTGCCTATATTGAGCTAAGACTAAGAATGTTTTGATTCAGACATTGAGTGGTGCCAGACCTCATAATTATTAAGTAACTTTAAGTCAATGTAGAGAACACAAAAGATCAACCACACTATTTACACTCCTCACTCTGTTTATTTGACTACAGTAGTATGAACCATCACTCATGCTGGTGAGTATGCAGTGCATCTTTGCACTTTTAACACTTGTTATTTGGAATGCCTAAACACTTTCATTTTAGATGTTGACTTGGATGCATGTACCCCACCTCTCCACAACCCTTACGGTGATATCCTGCCTCGATGTGTCCTCTGGGGAATGATGTGAATATAAATGTGAAATTAATACAAGGTTGGTGTGGTGGTATCCCTTACATGCGTGCAGATTAACTCGATGCTGATCATATCATTTGTACAGTTACATTTAGACCTCAAGCTGTTTACCCAATTTATCTCTTCTCAAATCTGAATGAAGGCTTGGGCGATTGCATAGATACAAATATATAGATGCAAGTATATAACTGATATTGCTTAAAACCTTAAATTGGATATCAAGGTGGTATCTGTAATGTCTGACATTATGCTGAATGCAGTTTGCTGTGGGGGAAGGTATGGGATAAACAAGTTGTAAATCTCTTTAATATGAATGTATTATAATGACTAGACTCGACGAGTGCAACCAAGGTTGACAATGATAATTTGTACTGTAAATATTTTTGGCGCAACTCCACTTGGTTTGTGTTGAGACACTATTACAGAAAGTGTCTTGTAGCTTCCAGGTCTGCAAATAATGTTTTAGCATTTTGCTCATGTATTTTTATATAAATACCTCTTACCACGTGCCATTGTTAAAGGTGACTTGTGCATCAGCAACTCAGTACCAGTAGAGGAAAACATTGTTTTATACTGAGGTACTGGAATATAAATTTAAGTACAAAGCAATTATAGATGGATATAATATAACTCACACCATTATGAAGAACACAATGGTGTGATTCAGATCTAATCTTAGCAATATATAATCACGTTGTGTAATGACACAGGCTCTTTGCAGTGGGTTTTAAATTAAATGGTAAAAAAGTTTTTTTTTTAAATCTTCTTTTTATTGCAAGTATGTGACTAAATCTTTTCCAGTAGTATGTAAGTCTCTGCCAGTTTATAATTACAGAGAAGACTCCATTTGCCAGCACATTTGCAGTTTAAAGCTCTAGTCACTGCTATCTTGAGTTATTGATGTTAAATAAAATAGGCCTATATTCACTGGATACTTAATTTTGTACCAGACACTTGTGTTAGAGGATAGGTGCTTTGTTTTGACGCTTAATTAATGATTTTGATAGGATAATGTAAATTTTGTGATATCTCAACACTGAACTCACACGCCAATTCAAACAAGCAATAATTAGATTACACGACTACATTAAATTATATAGTCATGAATTGGTATTGGCCTTTGCTTTGTTTTCAGATTCAAAGTATTTCATTTGTGAGGATGAATGTTAAGTACCACACAGGCAGGAAATATGCCTCTTACTGAAATATGAATCTCCTAACGCAGGAAGCCAATGTGTCAGACTAGATATTCTGCAGTGCCTCGCTGACTCGTGTTGGTGAGCAGCTGACATTAATGGCAAGCTGGGTACCCAGGTGTGGAATATTGGGCTAAGTAACTAAATTGTGATGAATGGCTTGCAGGATTTCTTTTCAGTGTTTCTTTTTAATGCTGTGCTGTCAGCTACATCAATACTGTGGAACAAAAAATATTTTTCCAAAGAATGATTTTCTATTTAATTTAAAATTTGTTTTAAGAGAACATTTGATGGCAATAATATTCACTTGGGATTATAAATAATTCATTCATTCATCTTCCTGAAGAGGAGATAACTCTTATAGTCTCGTTTTCAGCCGCTTATCTGCCTTGCAGGTCATGGGTTACGATGGAGCCTATCCCAGCTAGCTATGGGCGAGAGGTGGAGTACACTCTAGATATGTGTAAGTCCACATCTGGGGGTCACACATAGACAGACAACAACTAATGCATAAACTCACCTTTATGCACAGTTTTGGGTTGATCAGTTTTGGGGTACACCCTTGATTAGATTCCAGTTTATTGCAGAGTACATAGAGATATAATCACTCTCTTGCAATCGTAGTCACATCTAAGGTCTATTTATAATGTCCAGTTCACATAAGTCATATCTTTGAAGGAGGGAGAAAGCAGGAGGACCTGGAGAGAACCCACACAGACAGCCGGAACCTTCTTGCTGTAAGGCAACAATGCTACCCACTGCAACACCATGCTACCCCAATTATAAATTTAATTTAATTTTTTTTACAATTCCAAGATAGCAAAATTGCCGTTCTTATTTTAGAAGCAGATGGGATTAATTCATCTACTGACAATTTAGTTGATGCACAGCACTTGAAACTCAGACTTACTGTCTGCTCATTTAACATCCTAAAAGTCCAGGTTAAAATCCATTCATACCTGGAAATTGGATTTTGAATAGACACAAATCACTGGAAATGGACCATAGTAGATCAAGTAGTTGAAAAAAAATGCTTTAATGCCATGAAACATTTTACTCTGTAAAGAGGGGCCTATATTGTACTCAGTCACAAATGTGCAAACATTTGTCCCAAATGTGCAAATGTGCTCATATTTTCAAGTTGCTAATGTTTTCAATGAAATAAAACTGGTTATCCAGTAAAAACTTTGTAATTCTGAGTTATATTAGTTCCAAATGTAACCATTAAAAAAAAACATACAATTGCTCAGTTTACAATGAAACATAACTTTGAAAGAAGTGTAGTCAATGGATACAAACCAACATGCCATTTCACATGGAGGCCAATTAGTAAGTGCATGTAAAAGGTCATTTAAGTCAAAATAAAAAATAAAGTGAGACTGTAATTGTAGCAAAAAGACACAGATTGTTGAGGTACTTGGTTGAACTGGTCCTTCCTCTCTTAGAAGCCCCTCCTGTGCTGGGGAGAAGAGGCGTACAAAGGCAGATTAGCTGCCATACCATACTAGACCCTTAGGACCACATATCCCACCAATTAACTTGTCATCCACTCAACTTTTGTTTTTTGTTTTTTTTGTCTGCAACAAAACTCCTTCAAACTCCGCTTCATTGGTAAAATGGCTTAAGCCCCCAACCCTCTTCCACTCCGTTCAAAACTCTTTTAGTAATTACCTTTGCCCTGAAGGAGTCATTTGGAACAAGATGTTTCAGATGTTATTTCTCAAATATATGTCATGCATTAACACACACAAACACACAAAAACACAAACACATAAACAGACACACACACAAAAACACACACACACACACACACACCTACACACACACACACACACACACACACACACACACACACACACACACACACACACACATACACACACAATGTATGTGTAGAATACAAGTAGCATATTTTTCAGTCATTAAAATACAAAGTGTAGAATTTAATTAATTCAGAATGAATTCACACTGTAATTAATCATGTATCATCAATGTCTGTCACGGCAGCTTGATGCTAGTCGATATCATATTTTTGATAAGTAGGCATAAATCATCTGCCAGGGGGCATGTTTCTTCTGACACTTATTTTGATTTCTCTCAAGCCAGCTAAGCCATGCCTCCCATGGTTAGAGCATCAGCTTTGATAAATCTCATTAGTCCTCACTACGCATGCTCATTTGCATAAAATTGCACTGTGTTCACCAGCCTGGGGTTGCACAACATCTATAAATGATTCTTTGTGTTGGTGACCTGATGAGTGACTTTCTCATTTCTTTTCATAGAAGGACATATACATCACGTGTATTCAGTGTATTCTAAGTACACTGTTTATGCCATAAATGTGGTTTACAAAGTAAAAGATATGCCAAAACTCTCTTTTAGCTAAAACAACCAAAATGTAAAAGAAATTAAGTAAACCATACTATACTATACTATACTTCATTCATTCATGCTACTAATCAAGAGATTCTACTGTTTTCTACTGGTATTGTTTTCTCTATGATTATCAGACTCCTGCTGTTTTTTCTGATCAAACCTATTATTCATTCCCTTACATTAGATAGTAAAATGTTGGGAGTTTTTGCCATGGAGTGTAGTATATGGACAGTAGGGCATCAATAATTCAGAGTAGTTTTTCATGAAACAGCGCATGAGTGGTGGTAGACAAAACCCCACCACAGAGAATTATGAACATTAATTCTGCTACTATGCAAAGTTTTACAACGCAAATGGTGGTGAGACAATTTAAGGAGGTGAGAGGGCATATTTCAAATGTTGCTTTTATCAATAACGTGAGAAATCACACCCACGTGGGGGTGATGATTTTATTAATGACCGGGGTGTCCCCCACTCTCACATGGGGGAGAAAAGGTAAGATTTGCTTTCAGTCTGTTTTTGTCTCCAAAGCAGCTTTTGTATTCGATTGGAGATTGATGCTACAATGTATACTATACATGCTTTACTTTGAAGATATCTTGATCTGCATTCCTGTCACACTCCAGTACATATGAAATCTTTAACCAGCCTTCTTTTTAATCCAAGGCACTGTTTAGCTTGATCCTGTGGTCAGGGGTATAATATTTACTCATAGTGCACAAGGTACATTAGCGAAACACACGCACAGACACACACACACACACACACACACACACACACACACACACACACACACACACACACACACACACACACACACACACACACACACACACACATATATATATATATATATATATATATAGAGAGAGAGAGAGAGAGAGAGAGAGAGAGAGAGAGAGAGAGAGAGAGAGAGAGAGAGAGAGAGAGAGAGAGAGAGAGAGAGAGAGAGCTGTAGGTAGCAGAGATGAAGATGCTGAGGTTCTCTCTGGGAGTGACCAGGAAGGATAGGATCAGGAATGAGTACATCAGAGGGACAGCACATGTTAGAGGTTTTGGAGACAAAGTCAGAGAGGCCAGACTGAGATGGTTTGGACATGTCCAGAGGAGAGATAGTGAATATATTGGTAGAAGGATGCTGAGTTTTGAACTGCCAGGCAGGAGGCCAAGAAGAAGACCAAGGAGGAGGTTAATGGATGAAATGAGGGAGGACATGAAGATAGTTGGTGTAAGAGAAGAGGATGCAAAGGACAGGGTTAGATGGTGGCAACTGATTCGTTGTGGCGACCCCTGAAGGGAAAAGCCGAAAGGAAAAGAAGAAGACATACCACTAAATAGCAAGTTGATAAATTGAAAGTGAAATTGTTATTTTATTTTATCTATGGAATTATGACTGATATTTTTTTCAATTACATTTCCTTGATGTAATAATTTTTTTTTTGACTGGCTTTAATAAATATTCCATATTTGTTGTTGCAAGTTAAAAGAAAACTATCATGTTTTTTTTTAGTTACGTGTTCATGTAAAATTTAATAATGCTGACATCAGTATGCAGGATATTACATCCAGTTGTTCTGCCTACTTTGAGTAACACTGTAACTTTCATAATCCGCTATCATTTTATGAAACCCTGATATGAAGCTGGCTTTATGTAAAAATGTGTTTACGTCTGTCATTAAATGTTATTTATCTCTGCTTGTTTTCACCTTTTAAGACATCAAGACCCTTAGAAGGATAATAGTCTGTTTGATTTGT
Source organism: Antennarius striatus (assembly GCF_040054535.1). Classification (NCBI taxonomy): domain Eukaryota; kingdom Metazoa; phylum Chordata; class Actinopteri; order Lophiiformes; family Antennariidae; genus Antennarius; species Antennarius striatus. The sequence continues at coordinate 15,823,449 of NC_090782.1, read as the reverse complement.
CTGTCCAGTTTAGAATGACCTTGCTTGTCAGTATAAAGTCCAGTGAGCATTTTACTGACAAGAGAAGGTCACTCTCAGGTCTTTTATTACCTTCACCATCTTTTACTTCCTGCAGGAAAAGACATTCCTTCTTGAAGGTAATAGTAGGTCTCATCCCACCAAGTCAAAGCTATAATATAATTTTATATTGATTTCTTGTTGACCTCCCGTGAAGCAGTCATCATTCTGCTATGTGCTCCACACGTCTTCTTAATGAAATCAATAGCCCCTCTGCCAAACAGAACTCTAGCAGGACTCTCTGGGAACTCAGAATTATTAAAGAGTGAGTGTAGAGACTATTTGCAGGTTAAAGGTGGGGATTTTTACCATCTTGATTCCTAATCTGGACCCAACCAGAAAATACAGGTTATGTTTTACATTTTAAAGAGACATGCATATTGGATGCATTTTCATCTTTTCCTGTAAGAATTCATTCGAAGTCATGTCAACTCTCCTTGTGTCTTTGTTGAGTGTTCTTGTCATTACGCTTGTGTTGTTTTGGCAGCTGGTGATCAAACTTGAAATGTGAGGGAAATTAGTAAAAATTAGTTTTAGAATTAAGATTACATTACCTGATAATCTACATTTTATGTTGTCACCAAATCCGGTTGTCTTGGCATCAGTGAACGTGGCATCTCCTGCTCTTATAGTGTTGTATTTTGACAGCTGATAAACACAGATTATGATTTATGTAACAAAATTGCTTCTGTGAAACCATAAACAGTGAAACTTGAGATTACGACAGGAGTATCATTAATCACAGACGCTGTCATGGTTTGTCATGTTTTTCAATCACACATAATATGACAGTGAACTTTTATAAGGCAGTATATTTATGATGGCAAGAGTCACTAACCCTTTCGGCTCACAGCATGCACTAAATTTTAATACTGCAGGTAAATCACTAATCCACTATTAAGGAGAGAAATGCTGCTTATTGAGTAGGGGTCTTGAGCAATATGTAGGGGTCTTGAGCAACAGAGTAGCAACAACTGCAGAAGATGCAACACATACAGTACGTGCACACACACTAAATATGGTCACACAGTGCAAAAGTGTAACAAAATGGTTGTGGCTACTATAAAAATAAGTAAAGCACTACATTGTTTTACCTGTTCTTTTTCAGCATTGGCAGTATCTGGGCTGTGTGTAGTGTTCTTTAATGCGCTTAACACCCATCGTTTATTTGGATGACATTGTTGTCAACAATGACAGCACTGTTGTGGAAACTGTCAAGGTGACTTTGGCGCATCCAACGTGATTTGCCAGTGGCACTGGCTAAGCCAATGTTGACTTAGGGGTTTTTCCACAGTTTAATTTTGAACAGATGCTTTGAACCTCCACCAACACAGCAAAACACACAACATCACCCTCAAACCTGTATCGAGGACACTTAAACAGTGTCAGTGGAGGGTTAGAGATAATATTCTCAGAGTATGTGCTCTGAAGTGTTTGATTTGATGTACTGTTGTGATAAGTGTTCAGATTGATGAAGATGACATCAGTACGACTAGTCTGAGTCACAGGCCTTTTGGGGTAGTGAATAAAAGATTTCTTGAATTCAATATTTTATTTTCAATCGAATGTTTGGCTCAGAAAAGTTGGCGTGCGTGTCCATGAGCATTAAACTACACTGAATTGATACCCGGATTTGTACCATAGGAATTATAGGAAGGCTGAACATTGTTTTCTTTCACATAGAACAATAAAGGTGTGTGTGTGTGTGTGTGTGTGTGTGTGTGTGTGTGTGTGTGTGTGTGTGTGTGTGTGTGTGTGTGTGTGTGTGTGTGTGTGTGTGTGTGTGTGTAGGTGTGTGTGTGTGTGTGTGTGTGTGTGTGTGTGTGTGTGTGTGTGTGTGTGTGTGTGTGTGTGTGTGTGTGTGTGTGTGTGTATATATATATATATATATATAAACTTTTTTTTTTTTAAATCATTAAAATGTGGACTGACAAGTTTGACTTACAATGAATGAATGGGTACACAATTTCATGTTTTTTTTTTATCTCTCTCAAGGTTGAGTGGTCAAAAACAATTTAAAATTTTGAGTCTGCCTGAATAGAAATTAGACTTGTGATCTTCTGCCTGGGAAAAAAAATGCTCATCTCACTGCATTCATTCTGAATTTAACTTCTCAATGTTGCAACACTATATTGTAAGTGCATATTGCATAAAATTTTAAATCCAAAATGGCCCCGGATTCCTGCAGCTCCTATAATAATCTGAAGTCTGCTATAGAAAGACAGTGACAGCCCCTCATGCTGCCTGCTCTTTGTAAGCAACTGTGGATGAGAACATCAGCTAAATACCTTGAATTTAAATGCAAAACTTGTTTCATATTCATGTGTCGTAGTGTGTCAACACCTGCAAACTAAGAGTCATGGTGAAGGAAAGACTCACTGTAAGTCTTCTCAACACACAAGTCTGACATACTAAATAGCTTTCAGATGAACAACAGCGGAGAGCTGGCATGTCTGACAGACTCTGATAACATTATATACATGTCCGTCACAGTCATGGGTGCTTGAAACATAAATGTATGTGTTACTTGGCTTCAGAAATATCAGCCCTTGCAGCAAAACATGCAAGATTTGCACTGGCCCAAGACAAAGCAATAGAAAAATGAAAGAGGAAGGGGGGTAGAGGGTAAAACTGGGGGTGAGGACAAAGCACAGGGACGGGAATGAAAGTGTGGGTGTGAAAAATGAAATCCACAAATGGTGTTGAAGGAGTAAATGCTGAAGAAAATGGGGCAGACATTTGTACACCTAATGAATTCTCCCAAAAGACAAATAAACTGTCCCTCAAAGCATATTCCTGCAGGCAATGGTCAGACATGTGATTGTGGAGACAAACACTTCAGATGTTGCAAACACATTGTGTGGACAGTTTTTGGGCTTTAGTACAAAAGCAGTACAGTAGAAAAAATGTAGTGTTTTCTGCACAATACGGCGCACTGGACTACAAGGCGCACCTTCAATAAAAGGTGTATTTTAAAACTTTTTTTTCATATGTAAGGCGCACTGGATTATTAGGCACAATGTCAGTTATTGGGAAAATTAAAGGCTTTTAGGTGCTCCTTGTAGTATGGAAAATACTGTAGTTGGAAATGTCCATGCAAATCTGACATCATGAACAGATTTATGATGAAAGCACTGATATACAAGTATGGTCGGCAAAATTTTAATTTTATTGGGATTAAATAATTTATTTATATTACACCAGCAACACAAAACAATTACAGCATATTGTCTTCAAAATTTGGACATGACACAAATGACACAAAGACACTGGATAAGACAGAGAGAAGGGGGGGGGGGAGACTAGAAACAGAGTGTAAAGAGTAACAGATGGCAAAAAAAGAGAAAGATGGAGGATGTGACAGAAAGCAGAAGGCAGAGACAGTGAAGAAGATGGACAATGAGAAAATCCTTGAAGCATTGCAAGCTCCCAAAATTGGCTCCATGGGGAAGCAGATTTCTGATATCTCACTGTAGATCATTTTACAGATATGAGACAACAGCCAGTCCTCGTCTCTGAAGCAAATACAATTACACATTAAATTGTCTGACCCTACTGCATGAGGTGTTTTCACCAGTATATTGGGGTACTAAATATTCAAGCCATGTGTAAACTCTGAAATCAGGTCGTGGGGAATATTTCCACTTGTATACGCCTCAAAACATTAATATAATATTAATCATTAATCTACTGTTACTTAATTAAAAAAAAAATCCCTAATACAGTAGTAACAGGATTTCAAGGATGCAATCACATTTTTACATTCACTACCTTCACAGGGGAAAGATACAACACTGCTTCCCATTCATTAAATAGCTGAGGATACAAAAAGGAAAAATATGCCAAGCAGTAAGTGAGAGAGAGGCACTGGTAGATAGAAAAGAGAGTGTAATGAAGCCGGTTAAGAGATTACATTCATTGCTGCTAACAAGGTGGTTTGTAGAAAGTCATTTAAAAACAGGATAGTATTTAAAAAGGGCCACCAAGTAGATAAAGCAGCCTCTTTCTGCCAGACTAATAAGCTAGAACCACTCGCTCTATTACTAGACAGAGACACACATGGACATAGCTGTTGCAATGTGGTTTTGGCAATTTTCAGATTATTATTTTTACACATTAAATTTGGACAAATCTTCAATATTTGCCCAGTAAAATCGATGCATGCAAATGAGGTATGCTAATAAGTGCACATGTGCATGCATATGAGTCTGCACCTGCAGGTAAGTATATTAACATCTGTGGTAAAATGTATGGTGCTAGTGCAAATTAAGAGAATAATGAGTGTGTCTGCCAATTTACAAGTCTGTGATCAATAAAGGACACACAAATCTGATATGCATATTGTCGTGGAATAGTTGTGAGCAGATGGGCGACACAGTCCTCCCTTCCTTTGTTGCTCACAGTGGTGCAGTTTTCTATGAGTACTGTGAGGATTTCTATGTGTTTGTATGCATGTGTGTGTGTGTGTGTGTGTGTGTGTGTGTGTGTGTGTGTGTGTGTGTGTGTGTGTGTGTGTGTGTGTGTGTGTGTGTGTGTGTGTGTGTGTGTGTGTGTGTGTGTGTGTGTGTGTGTGTGTGTGTGTGTGTGTGTGTGTGTGTGTGTGTGTGTGGGTGGGTGGGTGGGTGTGTTTCTCGTCACAACTTTTCTCATGTAGGCATCTCTTCAGCATTTCTGGCTGATACAATAAACTCTGTCACAATGACTTTCTAATAAGCATACAGCATGAAACAACACCATTGTAAACTTTGTGGTAAGTTATAGGTAGGGATTAATACGTAACATTTAGGGACAGCACTTTTCTTGGTATCCTTCATTTTTGTATCTTTGAACATCCTTGAACACCAAAATGCTACATTTTTGACATTCTCCCAGAACCTTTGTGGCTTATGAATATTCCAGCAGTGGTGTTCTTGCTGGTTGACTCCCATGAAGTCCACTTGAGCTGAAACAATGGCTGATGATGTCAGGATTGCCAGTTGCTCCTTCTCTCTCACTCCTCTTCGGTGTCACACCTAGGTCCCACCTACCTGGATGTGGCCACTCCTGGCAGCAGAGCAGCACACCTGTTTTCTATTTTCCAATTTCCAGACCTTCATGAGGACCAGCTTCCCACCATTCATCACCAGTTCGTTTGTACTGCTAGTCAGTATCATCACCGTGGCTCTCGTGACTCAACCCTTGACTTTTGGTAACTGTTCTCTCCGTGTTTCTAGTTCTGGTCTGCTGCCTGTTGCCTGATCACTTTCTAGCCCACCTGTCTACTTCAACTACTTACTTCCTGCCGACTCACCCACTCATCCTGGTCATCTGGTCCACCATCTCTCCACATTTTTGTTACATAAATTTCTTTTTTCACGTACCTCACGTGCTTCGCATTTGGGTCCTACAATAAACCCTGACAGATGATGTGATTTGACAATGATGTACCTTGACCTTGGAATTGAACATTATCTTGAGTTTTTTCTGGGCTCTTTTGTTTCCATTCATATTATCGGTCTCTTCAATTTGTCAACGTATTTCCCCCTGTTGTGTATTTATCTTGTCTCCTTAGTGAAATTGTTGCATCCTTTGTGTATATGTTTGTAATTATTTGTTCCCTCACTGCTGTGTTGTCTGGTGGAATATGTGGATATATCAGGCCTGCCTGCCTGCTTGCCTACCCATCTACTGTATATGTCTGTCTGTCTGTCTGTCTCAGTAACTATTGTTGGCTTTTCTTTCATTAACATAGAGGTATCAATAGCTTTGTTCTCACGTGTACTTTAAGCTACCAATTCAACAAAGCCTTCAAGATTTGCCTGAATTGTCTCCCTTTTCATCTGATATTTATTTGTTTTTTTGTGTTGGGGATGTTCATGCACTTTATTTCCTCAAAGGCTTACTGTGCAGTGTGTGACTTCAAACTGTAGACTTAAAATTGTAGTTGTGTCTCTGTCTTTATCTCTCTTCTCTGGCTGTACCATGCATTCATAAAGATCTGTAGATCTCATTGTCTGACATTTACTACATCTGGATTCACCCAAAATCTATAAAACATGACATCAACCTGCAGGATTGTCATGATGAAGCAGAAACAAAAACATTTCATTTCTGTGATTCAAACCTTTGTTTTCACTCTTCAATCACTGTTGTTCATTGAAGCACTGCTGCCTCCTCTAGTCAGGGAGAAGAGGCAATCTGCAACTGAATCCCGTCTGCCAAAGTGAATTGCTTTTGTTTGTCTGCCCCATGATTCGGCGCACTGTTAACGGCCCATGCAACATCATTTCATAAAGTTTGGTGTACCTCAGGTAAGTAGTTTCCCCATAATCCTAATAAAAATGGAAAAGGCTACCTTGACAGAAATTACAACACCCTTAATATTACAAAACCCCGCAATTGGGGCGCGTTCCGAAAGCCACTGCCCATCACTCTGCCTCCCAATGCTTAGTTTGATGTGTACTAACTGCACGCTTACAGGCCCCCTTGTGTGCTGTGTTCAGGGGCCTGTATACATTGCCTGTTAAACTAACACAAAAATGTAGTATATACAGTACCTGAGTGACTATGTAATTTCCCCTTGCTGGGATTAATAAAGTATACTTCTTCTTCTATGAGAAGTTGCCTCAACCAAAATTGATTAATTCACTTCCACATACATACTGTATACTTGTATACTCATAACCATACATTTATGTGTATACATTCACATGAACATGTATATGTATGTATAAAAAATCATGCAGATTGCTGCTATACACAGCTAAATAATGTGTTTTCTAACCTTTAATAACTTATTATCCAGTTTATTGATTTAGATAATGAAAACAGCATATGGGAGATGTTTAACATCATCTATAAAATACAATTTGCTATCTTGTAAAACCAGTTTGTTTATTAGCCATAGTCACTAATGTTAGCTGTTATTAGTGTCTTAATTATTAAAACTGATATGTGAGGCACGATCATACATACTTATGCTGTGTATGATTAAATGGAGATGAGTGGGTATATCAACTGTAGGGCATACTTCCTGTGTTTGTATATGCATTTATATAGTATATGTATAATGCAATGGTTTGTAATAATATATATTCTCTGCACAAATAAATTATTTCATTTTAATCTCTTAGCTACAGTTTCTAAGTAAAAAGCATGCTCTTAACTTGAATTTACACAGTTGTGAGCATAAAGCCAGCACACAGTGAATCCCTGTGTATCATGTACACTGCACCACTGTCTACCCAGCTGGGAGATAATTGTCCAGCCTTTGGTAATGTATTATGAAATGTTAGGCCTGCTACGGATTGCTTTGCGCAGCTGACCCCAGAGCAAATGCGAATTATACATCTGCATGTTTTTGATGCTGTGCTTTGGTTAATTTTTTTTCCGGACAGTTTTGTTTGCATGACAGTCTACAAACAACAACCAACATGTTGCCAAAAGCCTTTTGTCACTCTGTCCATTAAATGTACCACAGACATGTAAAATCTTTGGGTTAGAAACAAACCTTTGAAAGTTTTTTTATTTTTACTCGCTGAATTTGACACCTTATTGAAGTCAAAATTATCTCTCAAAAACAGATTTATTGAACAGCCTCTTTTTTATGTTGTTTATTCAGAGCACATGGCTGATATACTTGCCCTGCAGCTCAAACCGGGTCAGAGGAGTAGCATTCTTAAGAATGTATTTGTTCACTGAGACATTGTCTGCTGGCATTGCTAAAGACAAAAAACAACAACTTAAATATTGCAAGGCAAAAGAAATATATTGACATCCCCTTTTTGGATTAAAGCATATATGTTGTCACCTGCTGTATGTTGCTACCCATCTGTTCCATCTGTGTAATACTTTAGATCAAGTTCAATATGTATGTTTTTCTGCTTTATTCACTGGTGTGGGGCATGGATTTGTTTTTAAACACAACACTGGGAGAATAAGAAGACGTGAAACCCAGTGCAAGAAGAACATGAGGTCATGGCTCCCCCTATGGAGCAAGAGATGCAGAGCAAACTGTGCAGTCACGGGAAAGACTTTTTTTCTTCTTTTTTTCACGCTATTACCCTCTTGTAAGAACAAGGATGCAAAGGACAGGGCTAGATGGAGGCAATTGATTCGTTGTGGCGACCCCTGAAGGGAAAAGCCAAAAGGAAAAGAAGTAGACCCTCTTGTAAGAACGTCAGTTGAGCACAGACAGCCATTGGCACTTAATACACTCAAAGCTTAACAAGAAGGAAATACACACAATCGGAGTTATCATTCACTAACATAGAGAGGAAGGATTTTCAGGATGGGAGTAAATGAGATAAAACTCATTCAGGGAAGTGGCCAGTTTGTTTTATTCACCATCAGTATTATCATCCTCAAGCTGTTGATGGAACCCTCCATGGCTCTAACATATGTGATAAAACATCAAACTATGTCTTGCTGGAGTAAATATCTTCACCCCTGTTTGCCTTGCCCAAGCTGACTTTTATGAATTAGTTTGTTCATCAAGTTTATAAATGGGGAAATAAGCAGCATTTGCACAAAGTAGAGAACAAATGACACAGTTCTTAATGATATGGAAATTTATGAGATTTAGTAATTACTAAATAACACCTTTGGGAAACTTTATAAAGGCAATATGCAGGTTAGAACCTTCATGATGCACTCTGTTCGTCAGAGGATAACAAATACTGCAGTACACATAGAAGATATTCTTTGTATACCTGTGACAAAGGCACTCACCAAGTCCTTGTAAAGACAGGAGTAATTTGAACCACATGTCGGATATCCAAGCTTTGTACTTTATTATTCCTGAATGGAGCCTGAGTCAGGTACCCCTGGTTCCTCTCATCAAACAAAGCAGAAGGTTAGAAGGTTAGGCAGGTTGCCATTAAGCCCCTTTTATCCCTTTACCCTCCTTCCCTCCCACTACCAGTCCATTTAATGCAGAAATAGGGGGATCCAGGTTTTGTGCTTGCTTCATCACCTCCGTGCCTTTAAGACTCTGGAGACTTTATCATGTCTCAAGTAACAGCCAGAGGGAGAGGCATTTTCAGCCCAAGTCAGGTGTTCATAACAGAATCATAAAAGACTCAGAGAAGCAGCTTAAGAAGTCTGTGTTTGCCACCAGCACCTAACTGGAGCTTGGCAAGCATCACTTTTTGCCAAAGTCAAGTTACAATGACTCAGTAAGGATTTCCTGATTATTAAAACTAGGTCAGAAACTAATCAAATCCGTATAGTAGTTTTCTTCCTTATGAACGATCTATTCTCATTTCTAATGTTGGCAGTAGAAAAGAACTTCAACACCAGAACATTAAAAATTAGCAAGAGAACTTGAGAAGGCAGCAATAGAGAAAATCTTTACCCAAGAACAACACTGTCATTCAAGCAGCAATGAGCATCAAATGTCTGCAGCAGTGAAACCTCACTTGCACGGGGAAACCTTTCATAGGGGGGAATGAAGTCTTACCAGGTACGTGATAGATTGGCATTGACATTAAGGCATGTAAGGGGGTAGAAATGAGAAATAATGCAATTTCTGGTATTAGAATTATAGCAAATGTGTGTGAAAACAGAAATATGAATAGAACACACAGAGGAAGACGTCTAAGCTGATTAAGATCAGCCACTCACTCGTTGTTCCACCAAAACTAGAAAGGAAAAATTTCAACGCTGTTACATCAATACATGAGAGAAAGAGGAGAGAGTTTTCTGAGGGGATTGAAATTTATTACCCTTGTGCTTCATCAGAGTGCTGCAGTGGTGGCTGTAAATCTGCTGATTGATCAAACTGCAGAGCCAAAGGGATCCAGAACCTTATCTTGGAGTAAGGGCTCAGCAAAGTTGAATGCTCACTCTTGGTTTGAGTGATGGCAGTGGCTATCTGGCTCTCACCTGGATTCTTCCACATATGAACACAGCAAGCATAGATAGGTGCCCAGACCAGCGTAATTTGTCTTTTCACACACAGTATCACATTCCTTAACACACACACACTATATATATATATATATATATATATATATATATATATATGTATGACGCGAGAGAGCCAGAGAGAGAGAGACAGACTTCATCGTATTTTTCCTTCCTCCAGCACAACGCCACAATACAACCTCTGCAGGTAAACAATGACCTCACCCTGGTCAAATCCATACTTTCTTGTCAGCCCACTGTCCACATCTGCCAAAAGACACTAAACCATCCACTCAACCATGAGTGTTGTGGGGGGCTGGGATGCATTTATTGGACATCTAAAGCCTGAAGGCTGAGTAGACAGGCAACCTGGTGTGCCTGCTATAGGCTCAGGAGGGGGAACGCTCTTGTTTAGAACTCCCTTCACTGTCAGGAACACATAAGGTACTGATCCTACATTGTGAGGGAGGGGTATATATGATGAAAAAAAATGTGCAGCTCACCAACCTTACAGTGCTGCTATTTTCCTTTGAATTCATTGCAAAATCTGAAGGTTTTGTATTTTAACATAACTGAAACACAACAACATAACTCAAAAATAAATTACAATGTAAGATAGAGAAAACAAGAAAATAATGTGTGTTTGTGTATTTGCATGAAAACATGTCAACAGGGTGTGACCAGAAAAAATAAGACATTTCAGTAATTATATTAATCTTCTCAGCTGAAGACAAATTTCAGATTCTTATTTGATGCCTTTAAGCCTTGGAATGTTTTGGGGGTTTTTTTTTAATTTCTGATAACTGATTAATTTTTTCCACCCACTGCCACCACTGTACATACATTACAGTGCTGTTCTGTTTTTTTCTTTCATGAATTCATAACTTGCAGATATTATGTCTTTAAATACAACATTCTCAGATGCTCCTACATTCATCTTTGTCATATTTGGTCTTTGTAAGAGTTTTCAATTAAAGCTAGTCTAATCCAGTAATCACTTTACTAAATCTTAATTAATGTTTGACTGTGATTTTGTTTCTTTTATTGTGCAGCAGGATCTCTCTAAAGGAAAAAAAAAATCCTTGAGGAAAACTGGAATTTCTGAAGTCTATTTTCTATTTCGCTACTTCTTGACTATATTAAACACCATGCTATAAATTATCTCTTCATGTGTCTCACAGGAACAGCATAAAATATGTAAATCCCCAACAGTTATTAAAATATAAATTTTTCAATATATCTATTATATATTTTATGATGTAATAATTAAAATTGTTCAAAATATTTTGTATTGTTTCTAGAATCAATTTAAAATTAAGATGAAAATTAAGCAAACAAGTCATAAAATAACAACTTTTTAATTTAAAACATTGTAATTAAAATCTTACGGCACCTTGTTAGAGATATAACATAAAACATTACCACAACTCAACTCAGGTTCAACAGCTTTTTTTAGTTTTAGTAGGCAATGGTATCCATGGACACCAATTTAGGTCTTTGCTTGCAACATCTTCTCTTCCTGGTCCTAAGAAGCATGTTTGCATTTGTTATGGCTGTATGGTGACTAAAACTCCTTCCAGATGCTTCACTGCAAGAAATAGAGAGGTGTTTGTATCAGGCAGGAGAAAGTGAGCAAAGGAGAAACCAAGAGGGGGAGGATGAGCTCACTTTTCCTTCGTGTTGGCTATAAATATAGAACACATGGAGGCCATCCATTTGATTTTCTTTCTATTTCCACATAGGCATAAATCAGAGCAAGCCAATGTCTGTGCAGGTACATGTACACCCTTAGCAGATGGGGTAAATGAAGGGAGAGAGGATGACTGAAATCAAGGAAGAATCCCAGGCCTGGATTTTCTGACAGATAAACTATTTCACCATTTATGATGTTTTCCATTCCACCTCTAAAAGGCGACCTACTGGGAGCCGGTAGACTCCCACACTTTATATTTCTTCCTGGATACTTTCTGTCTACACTTCAGCGTATTACGTGGATGGAGAAGGAGGAGATTTGTCATGCTTGGACTTCTTCATGGGTTAAATTTGACTGTGTGTGAAGGTCATTTAGATAAAGTGCATGTGGTTTACAAACAGAAGAAACATTTTCACAAATTGCAAATTTCTCAAGACCCACCACTCTATGTTCACAATACACATTAACTTGTTTGAGAACAATATGAGTTTGAGATGGCCAGCTGTTTGTTTATTTGTTTGATTGTTTGTTTGTTTGTTTGTTTGTTTGTTTGTTTTTGTGGGTTTATTTATTTTTAAATTAAGCATGGTGAATTCCAGGAAATGTTAGAGGGAGAAAAACCTTGCCCATTTAGTCTTTGCTTGGAGTTCACTTGTGTTTGTTAGGATTGACATGTTCTTTATGATCTTTGGTGAGTCAGAGGCCACAATATATATTGCCGATATGAATTACTTCTTTGCTTTCTACTCTGTTGTTATCTTAAGATATTTTTCGAGGAACAAGGAACATTTAAGTGACTATTGCCAAAGACGGTTGGCACAGTCTTGGGGTAAAACTAGAGAACACAGAAAAATAAACAGAAGATACCCTGAATGGAAATATTATGACTGATGGCATTCTGGTGTGTGTGCCTGTGTCGGAACCTGTTAGGCGTTGTCTATGGACCTATTATTTTGTCCAACCACACAAATTATTCTTACTATTTTTGTTTTAGTGGTGTGGTAATGTCAGCAGAGCATGTCAGTATGCATGTGTCTCATTAAGGGTTTGGAACATGTCTTAAATTGAGACAGAAAGGAGGAAAAGAAAGATTGAGGGAGTCAAAGGATGGGCCAAATCTTTGAGACTGCTGCTTCATGAGCAGATTTGGAGCTTTACAGTACAGAAAGAAAGCTTCCATTACAACGGTCAATGGAGATGTGGAGGGAAAGTTACTTCCATATAAAGAATGTATTTTGAAACTCATGCAAAGACATGCAAGCACGCTTTTATTTGCTATTTTTTTCTAAGAGTATATTTCTGCACTAACATCTCATTAGAAGGAGCTCTGTGAAAATAAACAATAATAAATAAGCTTTGCACACATATTAGTGTGAAGTTACAAACATCTTCCCAAGGTGGAAGTCAAGGGAAAGGATCGATTTAGAGAAGCACTTTAGAGAAGTAAAAAATATAAGATACCGATGAACAGTACTACTAAAGGCAACAGTTCTTAGAGTCTATGAGAAATATAGTTGCATTTGCATCACCAAAATGTAAAACACACACAGTGTAATTGTAACATTTACTGGAAGAAGCTTCATGTAATGTAATCATTAGTATGTCAAATAAAATATTTAACATTAAAATTTGCTTATATTCAATGAGCAGTTAAATGCAAAGTATTTCTATGTATGTATTGTATGAAAGTATTGTTATAAATCATCTAATGGTACCCGTTCTGTCACAGGCTTTAAAAGGGAATACCATGAGGGTTCATGTCATTAGCTAATTTTAAGTATTAACATTATTTATTACAAGTACAAAATGGATTAGGGAATGACTTAACACACACACACATACACACACACAAACACAATCAACCATATAATCCCTGAAACAACAGCAATCGAGCATTTTAGCTTCTTTCACCTACAGTGAATAACCATAGTGATCCAAATGTTTACATCAATCTTTGGCCATGACGCCCTTTTAGGAGACACAAACAAAGTGAAGACTGCATGTGTTTACACAAAATGTGCTATAACGCAGTTCATAAGTATACATTTGGGAGGCTTGTTCAGACCTTGATGGGTTTCAGTAGTCAGTCAGAATAGCAAACATTTTCAGCAGAGAAGGAAGCCAAATATACTTGACGTTTGTTTAAATATTGAAGTAATACATAACCAGTTTTATATTTTTTTTCATGTCTATGTTAAAGGTATTTCTGTGATTTCCTGAGAGAAAAATTTATTGAAATCAACCAGATGGCTCTGTGGTTACCTCCCTGCTCTCTAGCTCCCAGAACCTCCCTTCATCTGCCTGTTCGCCTTCTCTGCTCTCTCTCAAATGTCACTTTGTTTTATACACAGGGGTGAGAGCTGAGGGAGGAGCGCAGACAGATATTTGGCCCAGTTAGACATTTGCTTTATCATAGATTTGTTTAATCCAAAAACTCTCCTTGAATAAAAATTTCCTAGATTCCCCTGGATCAGCTCTTTTTGGATGTGGTTATCCAATTAATTTCAATAAGTAGTTCATTGGGACCTGAACCTTTGGGATGTGTATGAAAATGTGCACATATTTAAGAACACACACTTGACAGAAATAAGCTCTTATTGTATAATATGACAAATACTTTAAATGTTGCGACAAAAACTGAAATGTATGGATTTTTTTGCCGCTGTTCTTCAGTTCTGACTTCTTTCACAAATGTGGTGAACATCAGTTTGTTGTTGTGTGTTGTGTATCATTGAATCCTTCCTCATCTCTCTTGGAAGCCATTAATCATTACCTAATTGAGTCACGGACCAGTAATTAACAGTGATTGGGAGCACGATGGCTGGAGTGATTCCCTTCGATTCAACACTTGTTAAAATCAGCAGAGTAACCATAAGGGAAACAGCCACAGCGCCCCCTGTTGAGGCTGACATCAATCAACGATAAGAGCCAAGAGCTCATACCTGTGGCTCATCAAATCTCATTTGATGTTTAGCGGCAGCACTGAATCATCTGCCTCTGTGACCGCACATGACCATACAAGCTTTCTTAAATTCATTCATTCATTTTCTTGAAGATGAGACAATCAGTAGTTGTTTCCTCTTCAGTCACTTATCCAGATCCAGGACATGGGTTACCCTGGAGCCTATCCCAGCTGACTATCGGTGGACGTCCTGTATAAGTTGTATGTTTATTGTAGGCACTTTCTTAAATTAAGAAACACCAGGGTGGGCATAAATATGTCACTCTATATGTAAGAAGGCAGCAATCCTTCATTCATAGATTTTTATTTACCCAGGAATTAATGATTCAAACTGATTAAGTTAGATTTAGTAGCAATATTTCTTTCCCACCTCCCCTCTGTTACACTGAATCTAAGAGCAGAAGTTTCGTATTCTTTGTATCTAACATAATGGGCCATCAGCGAGAGATTGAATTAAATACCTTGTCTCGACTCACAAAA
This sequence comes from Antennarius striatus, assembly GCF_040054535.1. Classification (NCBI taxonomy): domain Eukaryota; kingdom Metazoa; phylum Chordata; class Actinopteri; order Lophiiformes; family Antennariidae; genus Antennarius; species Antennarius striatus. The sequence continues at coordinate 15,808,372 of NC_090782.1, read as the reverse complement.
AAAATGTTTCTTCACACAAGACCCTTAGACACTAAGGCATACTTAAGACATGAAGATATGAAAATATTTATATATTCATCCAAACAAAGAAATCATGAAAATATAAATATTTCTTGATTTGCATTCCAAAAGAATCTCTCATGTTCATGGTGGAAGATGGAGACTTACATTTACAAGAAGTGCATATCTGCATGAAAATATGCAATAATGCTAAAAGAAAATATCAGCAGTACTGAAAGCAGCAGTGTAATGTTGCCAAACAAACAATCACCAGAGGATAAGTGGTGAACATAGACACATCCACACACACATACCGAAGGGGTAATCTGGGAGTTGAACTGGTGAGCTCTGCTTGCCTAGATAAAGAAGATTATCCACATTGTGGTCAGTTGGAGGCTTAGTTCAGCGTGTGTGTGTGTGTGTGTGTGTGTGTGTGTGTGTGTGTGTGTGTGTGTGTGTGTGTGTGTGTGTGTGTGTGTGTGTGTGTGTGTTCTTACACACTTTCTGTGTGAATTCACACAAGCAAGTTCTGTTGTGTTTACTGTCGATGTGTCTTTGTATCAAATATGCCAGTTTTGGTGTACATCTTTGTTAACCAAGCTGTGTAACAACACCAAATGACAGATTTAAGATTATCCTGATTTTCCAAGTGGGATTTTCAATAGCGTAGCTGAGAAATACTTTCAAATCTCCAGCACTCCATGACCTCTTGGGCCAAAGGTGGCCTCCCAGGCTGTCAGTGACTGGTTTAAGAACGGACTTTCCTAGGCGTCCATGCCACTGATGATAAAGTCAGTGTGTTCTAAGGATGGTAGCATCTTGTGGGAACTGCTTAGCCTCATGGGTATCATTATTTTAACAAAATATTACTTCTGGAATGTTATTTTATGATCATTGCAATGGCCAATTGCTTCCAGGAATGCAGTTCAGTCCCATCCCTGGGACTGTCTGTGTAAAGTACAGTATATGCAGTGGCTTCCTGTTTTTCATTTGTGCCTGCTCTACAACCAAATACTTTTATTCAAGCCCCCCTAGTCAGTGGACTTCAGCACCTCTGGCTCAGTCCCCCATACAGTCTGTAATTAAAACCTCAGTCTGCCATTACAATGGTGGACTAGATTTTTGCATTCTTGACCATTTAACCTTGCCACCAAAAATGTGCTTAAATCTAAATCACAAGTGCCCTAATAAATGCTATATTACCTATAAGTAAGGCTTTCATAATAAAATACTTTTTTGATTAACATACATTGAATGTTCTGTGTTACTGAGACCCGGCTAATTTATGCATCCGAACCGACCCGACCCGAAAGTAATTGTTGACTTTTTGAGCCTGACCTGACCCGAAATTCGGGTCGGGCCCGAACTCGGGCGTAAGATCTTACCTCCAATTCAGACATCATTCAGTCTAGACTCTTGTGACATGGTTTTTGGTGTGAGTAAACCTTGTATTTCACCTATCATGACTTTTACATAAAATACCATCTGTCAAGGAGGACTAATTTGGACTTATCCTTCAAAATTCAGGCCTTAACTCTGCCCTTTTCTGTTTTTGGTGATGGACAAAGTAGTCTTCCCTCAACTACAAAATTAAATTTTAATTTTAAATTTGAAATCAGTGAAGTTTTTCAGTCTGCTTTTAAACCGAAACACTCCACTGAATCTGCCCTTTTAAGAGATGTTAATGACCTTTTATTCATTGCTGATGGTGGCAATTCAGCTTTCCTTTTTTGTTCATTCTCACTGCTTTGTTTAACACAGTGGACCATGAGATTTTGATCTCCCATCTCGAGCAGTGCATTAGCATCTGTGGCGCAGTTCCAGATTGATTCAGGTCTTATCTCATAGATAGATCTTGCTCAGTCTGCATAGGCCATTTTTCTTCACAGTCACCCCCCTGGAACGGTGGTTTACCTCGGGTCCATATCAGGTCAAATTATTTTTCCTTTATACATGCTGCCATTGGGGTACACTATTAGACACTATTAAAAAATTAATATACCATCTCGCTTTTCACCAGAGCATTCTAATGATTTTACAATTTTTCATCCCTAAAGGTACCTACTGGAAACCTAATGGAAAGACTCTTTGGTGATTTTATGCTCCTTTGAAACTTGACATACAAATAAAAGTTGTAAAAGCCAACAGTTTGTACGCATTTCTGGACTTTCTATGAAACAGGATTAGATGCTTTTATCAACTCAAGGCAATTCGAGGCATGATGGTGTGGTGGTTTGCAATCTCAATAAGAAGGATCTAGATTCAGAATAAGGTCTCTCTCTGTGCTCTACCATGCGTTGGAGTCCTAAGGTATCCCGGCATCCTCTTCATCCTCCCCCAGTTAGGATGGGCCTTGTGATTTTTCAAGGATAAGCAGTTATATACAATGGATATTGATAGCAGATTCAATACTAAAGATTTGGCTTTGTTTAAAATATTTTGCCAGTTTGTTGTTTCTGCCTTGACCTAAGTTGCCATTATTATCAGAGGTAAATGTGATGTTTTTGTTCTCCATGGAGTCCCTGAACATTGTTTCTTGAAGCTCACATTTTTTATTTAACGAAGCAGACATGTCGAATGTCCTTGTAATGTCTTCAAATCACTTCAATTTTAATGTTAGGTACAAGGGTTACTAGTTTCAGATGAGTATCCGGTATGGATTTTTGACGAGTACGAGCATGCTACGAGTAATACTCGTGCTACTTCATTTATTCATTCATTCATTCATTTTTCTGACCGCTTCATCCCCTTGCGTGGGTCACGGGAGCTGGAGCCTATCCCAGCTGGCATAACTGAAGTAAAATCCTCAGAACTGGCTGTCTTCATGCTCTGTGATTGGCCAGTCACACACAGCACCTGCCCATCCCTACAGAGACTGCAGCCAGGGGTGGCGCTGGCACACACTTGCACAGACATTGACTGATCTCTCTGTGCGTTGATTCACTGTAGCTCACGTTGCATTCCTTAGGTTTTCTTCAGTTTGCCTCTATTTAAGGTTGCTTGGTGAACTTGTTTCTTGTTTTGTTTTGTTGCACATATGCGGTGCATTTGAACAGACAGAGCTGAAAACTGCTCGTGTCACATTGGTCACCACCTCCACTCCTCTTTTTTTTTTTTTTTGATTGCTCTTAGTTTGACACTTTCTCACTTGATTTCAAATCAACAATTTATATTCTGTATATTTTAACTGTTACATAGTGCGCGCACACATATGCACACACATACACATGCTCTCTCTCTCCATCTCTCTCCCTCTCACACAGTCAGTCACAAACACACGCACAGACACACACTAACACACACACACACACACACACACACACACACACACACACACACACACACACACACACACACACACACACACACCTTAATGAACTTTATTTTCACCACCTAATGTTCTTGCCATAAAGTTAAAGAAATATTTTTTAAAAATAGTTTGATCATAAAAATTAAATTAAAATTAAAAAGAAAAAGAAAAAAATTGACAATTCTTGTTCGTGCATACTTTGTAGTTCATGATTTCCTATTGCATGCGTTGTATTCATTAATGCACTTCATGTTCTGAATTCATAAAAACTTGTTCTGTAAATAGTTCCTTTACTATTGTGAACAAAAGCATTGAATCTCAATTCTGAGGCTGTTCTGTAAATGTTAATTCATACACTTAAGAATATTCATGTTCTGGGTTCATAAAAAACTTGTTCTGTAAATATTTCATATTTTTAAATATTTTTGATCACATAAGTAAGAATATAGCAATTTCTGATCAATCCATATCAATTTCAGACTTAAAATAATGTAATGATTTAAGCCCCACCCATTTTTGGTCAAATCAGACCCACTTCCGGTTTAAGTCCCATCCATTCTGTGTACAGATAATTAGATGATTGAACAGAGACAGATACAGATAGTGATGTACTCGCTCATTCCTAGTAGGTACCAGCCTCCAGCCTCCTTGTTAACAGTAGTTTCTTTGCTCCATACAGTCCATCCTACATTGCGGAAAATCACTAATTTGAATAAGGCAATACCTATGTCACCTCAAATTTTTTTTATTGTTATATTGCTATAATATATTTTTGTAATGTTTGTAACTTTGTAACACAATTGCATTTTTTTTTTAAATTACAGAAGCCGTTTTTTTTTCTTTTCAATGCTGATAAATTTACATCCATGTTATAATTCCACTTGTCATATTTAATTCATTAATCTCTTCATTCTTTGACATGAACAAAATGTCTACAATGGTTGAAACCAAAAGCCATCTTTGTTATTATATTTTTAACATCTACGAAACTCTTCATATTTCATTTAAAGCTGAGATATTCTGAATAGGTAAACTTACTTAAAACCAGCAGCAACATGAACAGAGACTATTGACATGTTTCAGATACAGATTTCACAAAATGAGGGACGATGAGAAAACCACAGGTTAATTTGTTATCCGTGGTATAGAAGGGAGGAACTGAAATGAGTCAAGTGCTTTATTAAGAAGACTCTCAGATTGATTTCCTGTCAGTGAGCATCCATACTGATGAGATCGATGGAGACAGGAAGGGAAGTAGAGTTAGAGGAAGCAGGAGAACAGTATGAGAGATCTTTCCAACCTTGTATTTGCCTCTCATTGCCTGAAGGCCCAGAAAGGCTGATTGGCACACTAAGCAGAGCAGTCCTCTTCCTAAGTAATTAAGTCATTACTGGAACGTCTCTGTATTCATATTTGATGAAGACCGAAGCCACAATTAAGATGAACCCTTCAGTAGAGGCTGTGGAGGCCTGATTGATAGTTCCCACATAGCAATGCTGATGAGTGGTGGGTCACTGAGCCTGCAGCTTCCTTCACAGAATACCCTCTAACCCCTGCCTGGTTGGCAAGTCCCCACTGGGAGCTGAATATGGATGGTCTACATCTGGTTGTTAATGAATTAAAAGAGCAATTCAGGTACCCTTGGCTCACAGGGGAGTTGATTTCATCTGCTTAACGATTGGCCCCTGTGAACCCGACTGCATTTTATCATAAGTTATACCATCAGCGAAGCTTATTAACAATGACTTCAGCTGAAAGGTGTAAGTAGGTATGGAGAGGAAAATGCCTGAGGTTAGAAGTAGCCTAACTGTTTATATAAAAGTACCGAATAACAGCATCGAAGCAAATTGGAATACTGTCATTGGCTTCTGACCTATAAATTGCTAGTTTTGTTCTTACACTCATAAATGCTGAAACCATGCGCACACACACACACACACACACACACACACACACACACACACACACACACACACACACACACACACACACAGGGCCTATAGAGAAAAGACGGAGGAGTTAAAGGCATCTAAATGGCTGTGCCCAAGGAGGAGCTAGTGGGATTTGGTGCCTTGCTTGAGGGCTTCAGGCAGCGTTCAGGAGGTGAACTGGGACCCCTCCAGCCTCTAGTCCATACTCCATCTATGCAGTCCACATTTGTCTTGAAGTAGTCATTTTTCTTTTTGCATCTAGACAGAAATGTCTGCCATTATGTTTACACATATTTCTATAAATATGATCACCTTGCTAGACTCGTTCTACTGGTTTCAACCTGAACTCTATCTTTATTTGCCATTTCATTGATTAAGGACTGAGCTACCTTTCACCTACCCTATTTCTAAGCAAAAGGGAAATTTAAGTGACATTACAGGAACTCCTCTTTAATAAAGATGAAAATACAAAGCTTTGAAGCGGGTAATTAAAAACTTTGCCGCACATAGAGCTTCTTAGGCCCCACTTCATTTCATGATAATGATAATTGAAAGATGTGGGAGGAAGGACAAAATTGCAGAGCTGGATTAACAAAATGCCTACGCCGGGCGCTAAATTCAGTCTTGTTACACTTGTGCAATACCGGTTAGCAGCAAGCCTCTGGTTGTACCACACTGACTCGATTACCACCCTCTTAATGAAATTCTTCCTCCTCAATTGCATTTGCAGTGGTTTAAATGTGTCTCTCTTCTCACACTATTAAAATTCTCCCCTCAGGTTACAATATGCTGCAGCTCTCAAAACAAGTACTTTTTATTCTTGAGACCAAAGTATAATTTTAAATATGATTGTGTTTATGAGCTAAACTTTGTTTTTATTTATATGACATACATTTATTATGATTTTAATTCATTCACATTTTTGGTGTGCTTTTTTGGTATGCTTCTTTAAATCCACAATTGTAGTAATTGACACAGGCACCAGCATAACATGTGTTTGGTTGAATTTAGTTCAGTTGAAGAATGTTTGTCTCTTATTCAAGAGCTTCTATGAGGTTACACTGGAGAAAAGCATTATAATTAGATACCTTTTTTTTTCCTCATCCACTCCTGTCCTATACAAGAATATGACACTGAATAGGTTAATATTTCATACAGTATAGTGGAGGTCCCTAAGTTAAACATTGAGAAAATTTACTGTTATTTAGTTGGCTCAACATAGCATTCGGGGCTGTCTTCTCTGCTAAGACTCAAATTCATGATGCTAATAGGCTTCCGAGCAAAATTGCAAACTTCTGTTAGAATATGTCATAATTATGGATAATACATATTGTATCCATCCATCTTTTTTCATGCAAACTTCACACATTTATTCAAATGTGTTCATCCCTATAATGAATATAGATTTCGTGGGAGCTTGTGGAAAAGCACATTTAACATTTCCTATATACAAAGACGTACAGCTGTGTGGTTGAAAACTAAATAGGAATGCATTCACCAGACCTCCAAAAAGTAAATAACTGTGTAATGTAACAACTGTAAAAAAAAATAAAAATAAAAAAAAAGACATATGAAGCCACAGACGCTTTGAGTTCCAGCTGCCAAAACAGACTATTGTTCTTTGCACTGCCAGCCATCATCCCTATAGAAGAGACTGTTCATGTATGTGGTGTTGATGTCTTCCATGGCATGCATGTGGCAACACTATGGAAAGCTGGCAGTGAGCTGTTCTTGCCATCTGTTTCTGCTTTGTTGCGACGCTTAAGTCACTGAAGGTTCATGCTCAGAATAAAGTCCAGCATCGACTCCCATGTCTGACACCCACTGGGCTTCTGTAACAAACCATAAATAACAACAAAAAAACCCAATCCTTTTACATGGCAATCATTACAGAGCTCAATGCAATTAAACATTGTTAAAGGTTTTGGGTGAAAGGTACCTGTGTAATCTCTAAAGTAGACACTATTATCATTTACAAATTTTTTCATCACCTACTCGCTCGTGTTTTGCGTCCCCATTGGACAGACTTATAAGAATGTTGCCGTGTTCACAGAGATGACCAATTACTTTGGGGACACCAATGTACTGTAAATGGTCTGATGATAACAACAGTCATGTGAATACATCCTCTACTCCTGGGTTAACCAACACTATGTGCATAAATGAAATATAAATTAAATAAATTAAATAATACAGCAATATGTTAAGGTTATTGAAGCCAAATTACTTCCTTCTCATTACTAGAAGCTGTAAACACAAAGCTGTTTGTCTTGTAATGTTTTCCTTACACACCGTTTTCACTATAATTTTATTTGCTCGTAACATAATTGCTTGGTGATAATATCAACACACCTCGACTAGTCTTGCATAAAAACATTTAAGTAAATCTAATCCTTAGAGCCCACACTAAATTAAGTAATAACAATTACTAATGTAGTTATTTTTCATTGTGCATTACTTGGGGTGTTCAATATCAATAAAATTGTATCTAATCCAATATGGTAGAATCAAATCTAATATACATTACTGATTTTGACTTTTCTTTTCCTTCGTTACCATTTGTCCTGAGATATACCGTACTGCAGGAAGTTCACTCCTTGACTGAATTGTTTTTGTTCAGAGGAAATAATTTTCTGTGTGTGTGTGTGCGTGCGTGCGTGCGTGCGTGTGTCAGCTATGAAGATCATATCAGAAGCCATCCACAAAATTAATAACACAGTCTAGCTAGTTCGTCCTCTTCTCTATGCATGTTTTGCTGCTGATAGATTAGACCTTAATTCATCAACAGCTAAGCCAGGAGTCAACAGAGAACCAGACTGATTGGGCTCTTGAGTCTGACAAGGTCTCAAAGACAAAAGAGTGAAGGGGAGAGATGGAAGAAACGAGTGACAAGGCAGACAGGAAGGACTCGAAAACTATACAACTTGAGAGCCAGATGATTTAGAGGCCTAATATCAGCCGTTATTGCTACTCCTATCTTGAGATTCATAATTTCAACCTAATGGAATCCTCACCCATTACTGAGCATACTGATCGACTCCTAAAGAGAACCTCTCTTGACCAATCATTATGCAGCTCAAAGCTGCCAGCTAGCCTATTGGATGTTAGAAAATTTCTGAATTTTTGAGCATGACAAATCAGATAGAGGTATTTTTGTGAAGTTGTAAGAGTCCGCAGAGGCACTAAGGATTAAGTATATAGAGAAAAGTGCTTTAGTCCTCCTGGTTTAAGATGTTTTCAAGTTCTCATCAAGAAACCTTGGATTACTGTAAAACTTTATTAAACACTAAAAGTATATGCACTATTCACCTCTTATTGATTTTTGCATTATGTGACAAATGGCTAATGCCTGCAGTAGATATCTAGCTCATTTCCACAATCATGCAACAAGGATATCACATTCACTTTGTGTCAGAGAAGTGATGATTCAGCTTTAAGAGGCTGTGTTTTATGGTGTGGTTAAATTTTACTGCAACATATTAAAAGGCGACATGACAGAAATTCACAAAAATTCATTATCAATGATGAGAGAGATTTTTTATGTATCTGAAGCACTCTTGATAAAAGCCTCAACACAGTGGCCTTCATCGGTCCTGAGCAGAGCTGGACCCACACATACATATGTAAATACTGACATGTGATATATCACCATCTTCATTATTCATTCATTAAAGCAGAGCTATTTAATCAACTCCTGGGAAGGGGCCTTCACAATGAAAGATGAACTACCGCAAGGTGCTTGTTTACACAAGACTCCACCTCCGTCCTAGTCGCTTGTTGGATCATCCTGCCAAGCTCTTAACACAATTATGAATCCATACTTAATGAGCTCATAAAACATGGCAGGGATTATGAATATGTAGCTAGGGATTCTATTATTGGATACAATGAAACACAGAGTAACTTACCTTGGAGTAGGAGTTTCAGGGCAAGGTTGCTTCACTTTTTGTCATTTTTCCCTTTCCCCCCGATTTTGGAGACAGAAGGCCAGGCCTCCTGCAGCATAATGTTAAATGAATCTGCCATTCCGTAAACCTGTTATGAGGTTTGAAAAGGCCCATACGGGACCATTGGTGTGAAAAAAGATAGAAGCAAGGTAGCAAAGGAGAAGGACCTGCCACTGATAATAAATGAGACTCTTTACTGCATGCTGATTCCAGATCCATACCATCCAGCTGAGGTTTGGAGGAGATTGTGTGTTTCATTGCAATAAACCTTATCTGGCAAGGATCAGAGATATTCAGTGGGATTGGAGGCAGAAGAGGTATATATGAAGAAAAAAAATGTGAAAAATTTGGTTGCTGGATACAAAGGAGAGAGTTGAAGAAGAGATATGGCCAGATGTTGGAGCACAGCAGCAGAGAAGGACCCTCAGGCATTGTGTTAGTCCAGCTTGACCAAATGGTCTCTTCGTAGCCTGGTCATGTTCTTCATTCACAGGCTTTGTTCAGGTGTTTAGTTTCAGGTAATGATGAAGACGGAGCCTGGTAGTCATAGTTACTAAGCACAGAGGTTTTCAGCAAGGGGGTTGGTTACACTTAAAGACCCAAAGCATCTGTTGTTGCTCAGTCTGTGGTCTAAGGCCAAGTTTAGTGGACATGTAAATTTTCCTGGTGGCAATAAACCTACCAGATGAAGCAGAAAGTGGATGACTTTTATAACCATTTCCTGTTTTGTTTATATTTCCCTCACTGCAACTTTATTTTCTCTTCTTAATTGATTGGTTGTTTGCTGGAGACTAATCTCCAAGGCATGTGTACACAACAGGCCTGATGCTGCAAATTAAAACCTTATCTTAATCCTCTCTTTCCCAAAACATTAGCCTTTCAGATCAGGACAATTCAAGCATAATGTTTTTGTTGCTGGGTGGAGGAAGACTTATGGTTACCATGAAGCAAACCTGAATAAGTTTGTGTTAAAATATGCTTGCAAGACAAAATCAGCCAGGGTCATTGTAAGAGTACAGCTCAATATGTGAGTGAGGATGTCTAAGCCATATAAGATTGCCTTAAGTGCAACCGTTGAAACACAATAGTACTTATTGTAGCAATTTCACGCTATGTTGAAACGCCCATCAATACCTGTGTCTCAGGTGTAACTTGTTCCACCGATAAGCCGTGAACACCTGTCCCTCTAATCCTACCAATTAACCTGGAGACTAGCTACTAGCTAGGGTTACAGCCAACATGCTATAGCCATCTTTTATCCTGGCGTGTTACCCTGTGCAATCTTTTAATCACAGTAACCCAATCCCAGGCTCCTATGCCCCATTCCAAGCTGGAGAAAGGACTGTCGCGACAGAGGGGGAGACAGATCCCGCCTTTATGTCTGCCAGAATGACGTTTGGTCTCTTGTCTAAAGATGCCGGTCCTCATGCACACCATGATCCCTCTAATTTTCACTTTATTTTTCTTGAGATGTAGTGCATTGTCTGTTTTATCCCCTACCTGAGCCTTCATTCCGGTCACATAAGTAATGGAGGAATTTAACAAGACAGGTATTAAACTGTGATTTATTTATCTGAGATTGAAACCAGACCAATGCCTGAAGCCTGTTATGTGGTTTGACTGCCCATAGCTCAACCCATAGTCTTACACAGCAGCACACTTATAAATACAAATAGGGTCACATCCCCAGTGATTACAATCATTCATATCGATCTCTAGAATGTCATCATTAAAAGACACCCCGGTGCTTCATATCGAACATGTGAAAGGTCCCTGGAGACAGGAGAAGGACAACAGGAAATAATACGACAATACACCTGTGCCCTCAGGTTCTATAATTAGCAACAAAACCTTTTCCTGTCCTTTGCCTGATCTGCCATAGTAACACCATTGAGATATGCTGGTAGAAAATGTGGAACAGATGTACTGTAGAAAGTAGCAGGTGGAAAGGTCTTGTGGGAAGGGTTATTACAGGATGTGGCAATGCATTTCTACTGGGGCCCACATTGATGGGAATTAATTCCTATTAATTCTGTTTTATTCTATCCTATTCTATTATTGTTCAATTTATATAATAGATTATGAGTGGAATCACCAGAAGAATTTCTTTTTTTTAAACTTTAATGCATTATTTAAATTAAGAGGTTAAACATGTAGTGGAGAAACTCTAACAAAGTAGAGATTCACCCTGTGACAAAATTTTAACAAACTCTTCTATTTTTTTAAGTCGCCCAATTTATGTAAATACATTTTAAAAAACTCTATTCTGGCAGGATTCTGGGGGCCATCATGTTATGGTCAGTCAGTTTAAAAGCTTTTAAAAGCCTCTGTGGATTAGGCCTTTCAACACATCAAAATGTTGATAAAACATCTTGTTTTGTTTTTGTTTTTTTCACAAATCTAACAGTTGAATGATTCAAGGTTTAAGTGAGCACACAATGGCAAGCATAACATCTCATCCACCACAACAGCTAAAACAGTTGTCTTCTTATGGAAATAGTCACAATTGTTGAAAATCCAAGACAGAATGTTTCCGTGCATGTAATGTGACATTTTAAATACTGTGGCTCCAAGTAGGATTGTCAGAAGATGCATACTAGCCTTACAAAAGATGGTGGGAAAAAGTATGAGGAGTGTCCACGGGGTTACTGTTCCCATGTGTGCTGTGAAGATCTGGATGCAGAAAAGCCTGATGAGGAGGTGCAGGATTTTAGGAGAGATGTAAGATGAGCTGGGCAGTCAGACAGCAGAGATCATTTGATATATAAAGGGTCCGATGTCCCGTATAAATGTTTAATCACTGTCTGGAATCCTGGTTGTTAACCTCTTTGATTGCCAACCAGAGATGGAGGACCAGTGATACCTCTGTCTAAACATTGGCCAATTACCTTATCACATCTTAAATCCTCAGCCCACAGACAAACTCTGAGGTTTGACGGGCATTGCACAAAGACCTACCATGGAACATAGAGCAGCTGTTATAGGGTCAATGGAGTCTTTGGTGTCCCATATGGTGTGTATGAGTGTGCAGTCTATGCATTACTAAGTAAACTTGGGAACTTACAACAAGCCTTACGAAACAATATCTCATTTACAGAACTTTGTTATATGAAAAAAAAATACTGATCTCTCACCTTTGTTAAGTGTGCAAACTAGAAAATGTCACAAAACTGCATCTGCTTGATGATACCGATAATACTAACAGGAAGAATATTAAATGACATCTGAGAGCCAAGAAACAAATTTAATCAAATCAGAAATCGGATATATGTTGGGGGGAAAAAATCCCCAGTTTGGGACTGTTTGGCTATTTCAGAACTAATAATGGAACGTGGGAATTAAAGTTTCCCAGTTTTATACTTCCATCAGCTGAAGCAGAGTTTTGTTTGTATTGAATCTTTTGCATATCCACCTTCACCTCAACCTTTTGGAAAGACTTGCTGATGTGATTCAGGCTGTTTCTATGGTGGACTCAACTACAGACCAATCCCGTCCCATCAGACATTTCTGGTGCCAGCCTTGTGAAAGTGCTGGAATAGTTGCATATTGGTATTTCTGTTCATCTGAGCTCAATACACACCTAGACACAATGGCCCCTGCTCTTGGCACCTGTTTGTTTTCTGTATAACACAGTGACATGTCTCTTTTCCTGCCAGCCTCTGACACTTGAAAGAAAGCGTATATGTGTTAATGTGTGAGGCTAGTAAGTTAATTATCTCCTCTCAACACACATAAAAAATGGCCTTTGGTTCATTCATTCATTCATGGGTTGTGCTGTGGCCCCCTGAATGCCCCACAGATTTCAGATTTCACAGATTATAGATTTCCTTGAAAAATCCGGATGTAACTTGATAATACACTGGAATTGCTTCCTTGAAGAACACTTCCGAAATCCTGCTTGAAAGAGTTCTTTTTTAGGCTGTGCAGAATAAAATCAGTGACACCAGAGGGAGGTGGGACATGGCATATCTGCAGTAACCCAATAAAGAGTAGCACTTTCGAACATGAATTGCACACACAACTTTTTGGATTCATTTCCATATGACAAATTTAAAGGGATATAAAATAGTGAAATGCACGCCCAAACCCTATTTACCAATTCATACTAGAAGTATGAGTCACCCCTGTTCTCACTGTGCAACTATTCCATTACAGCAATGTGATCCTAAACCCACAAAAAGGTCCCAGTGCTCTGGTGGAAAACACTGAAACGCTACAGACAACACCCATCCACCCGCCTACAGGAGCTGTGGAGCCACAAGGACAAAATACTACCAAGGCATCCGTGCTGTGTTTTCTCTCCACTAACCCACAGAGAAGGAGGAGAAGGAGGCAGAGGAGAAGTGAGGGAAGCAAGACCGTCTGGGAGCTCTAGTCTCCAAGTGTGGATATAAAAATGCTCAATCAATGAAGTCTTTAAATAAATAAAATACTAACAATAAATGTAAATAAATGGAACCATGTAAATTTCCCAGTTTGGGATCAAAAAAGTATATCTTATCTCTTATCTTCAATAAACATACCAGGGCCTCTGGCGTTTCAAAAATGTCATCATTTCCTTTGATTTAGTAAATCTTGTTCATTATTTTGTTAGTTAAAATGAAATATCCTGGGTATAGGGGTGTGTAAAAGAATGAAATACCAGGATGATGCTGTAAAACCTAACATACATGTCAGCAGTTTACATAAATTAAACAGATTCATTATGGGAAAGCTAAGAAAAGTATCATTTTAGTTATGTGGCTATATCACTGGAATGAATGTAGTAGACAAGATGAATCCTTTGAGTGATATCCTTATGTCATCCTTTAAGACAATTATTTTACTTTTAGGGTTTAGTTCAAGCTTGTCAACTTTTCTCCATGTGATGTTTTTTTGTTTTTTTTCTGAAACATTTTTAATAAAATCTTAAGGATCTTCAAACTATGTCTTGTAAGTACAGCACACGAAGAGGCTGAAATGTTCCCTAAAACCCTTAAACATGTCAACACGAGTATGGAAGCCCAAAACTTACTAAACGTGAAGGTGGAAAACATACAGGCTTTAAATTATATGCTGTAAATGTGCACACTCACTACCTGTGTGTCAGAGCCAGATTTGCCTTTTCACCTTTAGGTGACATCACTGAATGTAACCAGCAACAGCTCAAAGGAAGCAAAGTTGTTATTTTTTTATTTAGGGAGGATTTTTTTTTCTTTCTGAATCTCCTCCATCTCTCCCGTGGGTGATGTTTTCAAAAGTGGACTCATCAAGCCGTAGCAAACAAGAGTGAATGCCCGAGCTGGACTTTGAGGAAAGGCAGATCAATGAGACGGCTTACCAGCTGATGCGTAGCAGCTTTGTGGAGATTGTCCTCAGTGGACTGTTCTGCTTTGGAGATCTAAAATCAGTTTTTGGTGGCTGTAAAGGTGGGTGCTTATCAGTAGTGGATCCCTCAGCGCATGAAGCATGTCACACAGGAGATGGTATTGAGCTAAGTGGTGTGTATGCTCTTGGGTATGAGCGATGGAGAGAGAAAGACATGGAGGAATTACAAAAACATCTGCAGTCCAAAAGGTGCTGTTAGTGCCAGGATAAGGTAAAATTTAAAAAAAAGAAAAAAGAAAAACATAACAAGAGAAGCCCGAAATGTATCTGGCAACAATCTAAATACAGTATATTATTTCTAGGAGAAACATTAGAGGTTTATCATATTTGATAAAATGGAAATAGTACCTTTGCAGATCTTGTCTGTGTGTGTTTATCTGTTATTGATCAACATTTGCAGTCATGCAGTTTTCAATTAATTTCCCATAAATTAACATGTGTTTCACGGAACATTACATTTAAAAAAGTCTGGATATTGGAGGACCCTGGCTTCTGCCAAGGTTTGAGAAATTGAGAGCAGATGGGGACACAGGAATTGCCAGAAAAATAGATGTTCCTTGAGAAACATTTCAACTTTTAACCTGAGACTACAAAAAGTGCACAATTAGCATGGTAAATAGATGTGGAAATATGTCAAACACTGAAATAGTTTGTAAGTTCTTCACAAACAACATAGTGTCATTACTCCATTGAAGCAGAAGGCACTTTAAAACCCAGAAGTAAAATTAATTTCTGACGATTACTTGACCCCATTTAATCGTGAACCTGGAACAGTCAGGTAATGCTGGATGAAAAAAAGAAACTCTGAAAACCCTTATAAGAGTAGTTAATAAGAAAAGTTTTACTCATACAAAATAACAATTACCCGAGTCCATTTACATTTAGACTATCATTTTGCAGCAATTTTCACACGTCCACAGGTACCAGACAGCTCAATGAAATCTCACAGTTAGCAATAATGGTAATACACCGTGACTGTGGGCCTTAAAATACAAAATTAAAGTCAAAAAAGAATTCTGCCATTGGTACCTAATCAGCTACAGAGAGAGAACTGAGCATTTTACAATGCATGCAGTTCCAAAAGACTCTTAATTCTCTTTTTATTGTGTTGTGCTGTTAGTTTTCCCTCAACTTTAATTTGCTCCAAGTCACTGGTTTTTTTAACTTTATTTTTTCATTTCAAAATCCATCTTTAATCTAATTACTAATTAAATTTAGACATAGATATCTATGTCATTCCCAGCTTTGCACCATACTCCAAATATGTCTATTTCTGTCTCCAAACAAAGCAAAAAACAAGAAAAAAACAAAACAAAAACACAACAATTAACCCAGCAGTGAAATGACACTGGATGACTACATCCACTGGTTTTATACAGTCTATCTTTCTGTATCATAAAAACTGACCTGTGCGCAAAGATGGACATATAGAAGTTCTTAAAATTTGAAAAGATTGTGATTGTTTCCCACCGTTCTTCTGCTACATCTGGAAAAGCATTCACATACTCAAAAAACGCATACCTAGAAAAGAAAACAGGAAAGCTGTTATCCGGCTTCCACCTTCAGAAATGAATTGATGCTTTATATACACAAGCGGTACATTCCTCACCTTCATGAATAATTCTCTGATGGAGATATTACATCCATGGGAACCTGCAGCTGCATGTTTAGGGACCTGTAATTCATTAAAGGAAGCTGGAGATTTTTTGCGGCACCTGGATCTCTTCACATTGGTCTGACATGTCTCTGGTCATGCTAGAGCAACCTCAGCATAATTTGGAGGACCGTATCTGTATATTTCATTGGATGGGAAAGCTTTTCCTCCGTGATCAAACAAAGTGTCCATGTTATTGTTTACCTCACTGAAATGAGAGTCAGGTCCATATTTATTTATTTGACAGAGCGTATTACAGCCTACTATTCTGTTATAGTATATGTTCCCAAGTAAGCTAGTCAGCAGTGGTTTCTACACACACTATCTGTCCCTGCTCCTTTATCTCTTTGGCTTTCCCATAATGAAACAAACAGACCTGCACTCAGTGAGATGCATTACTTCTGTGCTTATCTTGGTGCATTACAGTGTATCATGTTTAACTTTTATTCAGAGCAGTGTTGTGACATGAGACTGTTTTGCAAATGAAACAAAGCCAGCTGTTTATGTGCAGAATGCAGCACATGATGATGTACAGTGAGATAACAAAATGTCCCTCTGCGTTCTATGTTTTCGCAACAGAGAGGAATTTGTGTGTGTGTGTGTGTGTGTGTGTGTCTGTGTGTGTGAGTGTGTGTGTCTGTGTGTGTGTGTCGCCAAACAGGCGGCCAAGAAAGTAAGTCCACTCCATTGAGGGCAAAAGCAATCACATTTTTCAGCTCCTCTCCTTTGTGGCCACCTCGCTGTTCACCAAGTCTGCTTGTGATAAAATATTCAAAGGGAAGTGATTCTCCTTTGAGATAAAGCAAAGAACTTCTCTGCCCGTTCTGCCCGATTGGTCTTGCTACAGTTTGCTGGCTTGCGGGTACAGGGTCATCTCCTTAAGCCCCAACCCCCACCCCACCTCCCTCCCACAGCACACACCTTTGTCTGACACCAATTTCCTTTTGCAGCAAAAATGAATCCTTTCTCGCTTCCCTTCACTGCTCTCTTTGCACAGACAAGGGTGGGATTAAATGATAATTTGACCCTTATTCCCTTTTTGTAAGCACTAAGGGCCAATTCCACTCTTGCATGTCCAATCCTCTTATGTCAGAGTTCTCACTGACATGGTTTCAAAATTATTTTCTATGCCACTGCCACAAAAGCCAACATAGCTTACATGGTGCCAAATTGGTAAACAGGGTAATGAGGGAAGCCAAAATACAACCAAACTAAAGATAAGGATGGCCTGTATTTGATTGGATCTAAATATTTGGCGCTGTGCTCTGGAAATCATATTTAAAAGAAAGTTGTTTCTCTTGTTTCCTGGTTGTGCTGAATGTACCAACAAGTTAAGAAACAACGAATCCAACACTTCAAACCCTAACAAAGACAACACTGTCATCGCAAGTCATGGTTTCATGTCAGTGAACACATCTGAAAAAAGTGACAAGAATAGTAATGCACCATCTTGTTAAAGTGCTGCAGTCTTATTTCTTCATTTTCTTAATGTTATGTAGAACTTTATTCTGTTTTGAGTGTGATTTATCATTTTCGAAACATTAATGTTTATCTGAAAAAGAGGAACTTTTTCAGTTAAATATTTATGAGTGAAAACCAAATAGAATAATCGGTTTGATTACACCTAGGGCTGTTCCTTGCAGAATTTGTATGTTCTCCCCGTGTCTGCATGGCTTCTTTCTGAGTTTTCTGGATATCCTCTGACCTCCAAAGACATTCAACTGGGGGATAGGTGTGAACAGGAATGGCTGTTTGTCTATCTGTGGTCCTGCAATAAACTGGTGACTTATCCAGGGTGTACCCTGCTTCTTTCTCATAGCCAGCTGGGATGGCTCCAACACAACCTGTGACCCATATTTTGATAATAATCATCTCATCTTCAAAAAGATGAATGAAAAAATAGAATACTGTGAGGCTATTTTCCATAAAGGGGCTTCCCGCCACTCTACCTGCCCCTGTATGCCTACAGGCCCCTTTGTGTGTGTGCATGTACTACAGGGGCCTGTACAAACTAACATGTATGCATGCATTTGAAGTATTCACTAAGTAGAGCTTGCTCTTAACTTCTCCTCGGTGATCAGATTTGTATATAAAATTAAAAATATTGGATATTGAAGTTTTCAATCAGCCTCTATTGCTGTGAATTGTTTATCATCAGTTTGGTTCTTTGGATATTGTTTACACTGATGATTTCAGACTTAATCATTTGTCTTGTAAAGATGCCAGGAAGATATAACCAAATGCAAAGGATAACAACAACAGAAATTAAAAAGTTGGGCTGTATTTTAAAGATTTTTGTCTAAAATTATGCTGAGAATCTCAGTGCTGCTTATGGCATGCCGATGCCTGATGCAATCATCTGGAGGGTTATGGTCAAGTTTTTTCTTTCTTTGTTTTTTGGACTAGACCCTTTCCTTCTGCTTTTAAATGCCTCATGGGATATCATGGGATGGAATCCAGAGAAATTGATTCCTGCCATCGCAATTCCCCTTGTCTCTATGAGGTTTAGCCATCAAGCATTGCTGTCAGAGGAGTTTGGAGAGCATTTACAAATCATGTGAGCACATTGGAATAGCAATCAATAGAGAGCTGCAGTCAATCTTATTTATTACTCCTTTTGCAATTTCAGAATTTACATTTTGTGGCAGGAATGGGAGATAAATGTGTGGGTGCTGCAGAGGGAATGCCACAGATTACCCACACAGAGGAATGAGAGAAACAAGGAGAAAAGGTGGAGCAGAAGGTGGAGGAAGCAGTCACCATGAAGAAGATTATCATAGACATGCTCAGATGGTTTTTTGTTCTCCCTACCACACAGACGTACAAAAACAAAACAATAGGTGGTTTACGTATATGTGCATTGGTAGCTTAGAAACATGCAGAAATGAGGTTTTAATGAGCACAAAAAGGTCAATGTTGCTGCTTAACTCATAAAAGAAAGGAAAGCTCATAACAATTTGTGACAGATGCACCACAATTTTTGCCTTGGCCTTTTGATTACAGAAGTAAATGCTGTTTGACTTCCTTGGACAGTTTCCAACTACTCTTGCTATAGTTTAAAAAAGTTTAAAGAATTTATAGTTGATTAAATAACTCAAAAGGAGTGCTGAGTAGTTCTCAATGAAACAGTAGCTTCACCTCTCTAGCAAAAACTTTAACTATTGAGCAATCACTGTACCATAATGTACAAACAAAAAGTGGGCCACTGTGATTGGTTCAGTATTTATCAATGTTAACGGCCTCAATGATGTTGTCCTTTTTGACAAATAGCAGTTGTTTTGTTTAAATTGAACATAAATAATTACAAAAACAATGATAGCAAAAATAAGCCATCTGATATTTGGGAATACTGCCATATTTTTCAAGGCATGGAAAAAAGTAGTAAAAAAGAAAGATTTGAAACCGAATGTTATTTTATCTCCATTTACCATCAGGACAGAGCTATCAACCCTTGCCAATTCACACTTCACTGAAGTCAAAGCAAAAGATGCCTGAATATGCTGGGCAGCCTTAGTTCCAATTTCATATCAATAATTTTACAACAGGTTGGTAACTCCAGTGTTCAGTAAACCTATAAATGAAATGTAAAATGTGATTGATCTCAATTTCTACATGTTAAAAATTAATCCTACCTACATCCCAAAGACAGTCCCATAAGGACCAATGTTATAAATTTTCTGGCTTTTGGTAATATTGTTAGAATATACTAAATCATAATTTTTTATGTGAATTGCATGCATTTACTGTATGTTTATTGTTGAAACTATGAGAATTAATTTTACTAAACCACCAGCATCTCTTAAGGTTATAAAATTGCAGATGACATGCATTTCTGGGTTACTTAACTTGAACTTATTTGTAGGGCTCTAAAAATCTTAGAGATACATTATCTCTTACTAGATTTTGGATTTATGTGCACTGACCAGCACCGTTTTGAGAAAACAGGTAGTTACTTTTTATCAGGATTGGTGCTTAACCTCTGACATAAAAGATTTAGGAGCTGTCTTATTTTCTCTGTCTTATAAATTGCTACAACCCTCCCAAAAAGCACCACCTTCCAGTCTTGAACCAGAAGGCACACTCCAACTCTGCATTTATGAGTAGATTGATCATCAGGTGACTGTCATTACCTGGTCACATATTCCCAGTACCTCGTAAGCACACCTTCAATGTTTGCCAATCACCTCGCTCCTCCCTTTTTGCTCTCCCTTCTTTGTCTCTCTTTAATTAGAACGTATCTCAGAGCCTAAAATAAAACCCATGCAGACATGCAGAGAGCACACAAATTGAACACAGAACCTTCTTGCTGTGAGGTAACAGTACTACCCACCCTCCCACCATGCCACCTTTAAAATTTAAATTGAATGTTGTCATTATTTTATATTACAACGCTTATCTTTACTACCATTTTATACCGTATTATTATACACGTTTGACTAATGCTGTATATATTTTTGCCTACCCTCTCTTTTTATTTCTCTGTCTTGCTTTCTCTCTCTTTTGCTACAATTAATAAAAATGTGTCATCACTGTAAAATAACATTCAAATTGTTAGATTTTTTTGTATACTACCCTGTTTGTTGAGCCAATTTGGAGCCAACATCAAGAAACATAATAGCAATATGTTTAATTCAACTCAGTCCACATAACAATGATAATGTGCATCAACAAAAGGTGATTAGTAATTGGATAAATTCTGAGATTGTTAGGGTTAATATCTGCACCGACATTGCAGTCATTTACCAGTATATATTACACCAAAGGATTCAAATGCTTTGAATGTGTATATGTGTTTACTACTGCATGTGCTATACCTTCAATAAACATGTACCCCACTATTTTTCATCAAATTGTCTGTTTCGGGCTGAGCAGAACAAGAGATGGTGGGGGGGCAAGCAAAAGGAACAAACCTCGCTGCATCCCAATCAATATGGCTCATTGAGGCAGAACTGTGCTGAAAATGCTGGAACTGAATTGGCCTCCATTTTGCCCTTCTATTTTGAAATCACAGTCACCAATGCAATTCAAATAGTAACAAAAAATAAGAAAAATCTGAATGGGTATGTCCTGCATGCTGAGCTCTTTCTAGACAAAGCAAGGCTCCTGCACATTAAAGCAGTAAAATCTGGAATGTAAAGGCAAGAGGTTGACTGCAGGTTAAGCTGAGCTAGATTTTGCCATAATGATGAATCTGCCCTTACAGTATAGTCATGAAATGAGGCAGTAAATTATACACGTTATATCAGCCCGATCAGCAAAAATGAAAGTCTGGTTTCAAGGATTGTCAAAAGCTTACGTGCTTGAAAAATTAGCTAATAATTTACACCATCTATAAAATACAATCTCTTAGTTGGCAGAAAATAGGATATAGATGATTGCACCCACTACTATTGCCAGTTTTTAGGTCTTTACTTCCAATGGGTTTTCTACTAAGTTATTTGTTGGTAGATCGTCAACAGCCTGACATTCAGTGTACGTACTTTAGGCCCTGTTAAAACTAAAATATGAATTTTAAAATAAAACATAAGCACCTACCAAATATACATTTGATACTATGGGGCAGTGCTTCTTAATTATTTTCTGTTGCACCCCCCCAGTAAGAAGAATATATATATATATATATATATATATATATATATATATATATATATATATATATATATATATATATATATATATATATATATATATATATATAATATTTCATTTTATATTTCATTTCATATATATATATATATTTCATGCCAAAAAAGAGTACTACAGATGCAGTATTTGCTTTGAGGATGTTGATAGAGAAGTACAGAGAAGGCCAGAGGGAGCTGCATTGTGTTTTTGTAGATCTGGAGAAAGCTTATGACAGGATGCCCAGAGAGGAACTGTGGTATTGTATGAGGAAGTCTGGAGTGGCAGAGAAGTATGTTAGAACGGTGCAGGACATGTATGAAGACTGTAAGACAGTGGTGAGGTGTGCTGTAGGTGTGACAGAGGAGTTCAAGGTGGAGGTGGGACTGCATCAGGGATCAGCTCTGAGCCCCTTCTTGTTTGCCATGGTGATGGACAGGCTGACAGATGAGGTTAGACAGGAATCTCCATGGACTATGATGTTTGCAGATGACATTGTGATCTGTAGTGAGAGCAGGGAACAGGTGGAAGAGAAGCTAGAGAAGTGGAGGTTTGTCCTGGAAAGGAGAGGAATGAAGGTTAGCCGCAGTAAGACAGAGTACATGTGTGTGAATGAGAGGGACCCAAGTGGAATAGTGAGGTTAGAGGGAGAAGAGATCAAGAAGGTGGAGGATTTTAAATACTTAGGCTCAACAGTCCAGAGCAATGGAGAGTGTGGAAAAGAGGTGAAGAAGCGTGTCCAGGCAGGATGGAACGGGTGGAGGAAAGTGTCAGGTGTGATGTGTGATAGAAGAGTTTCAGCTAAAATGAAGGGAAAGGTGTACAAAACTGTGGTGAGACCAGCGATGTTGTTTGGTCTAGAGACAGTGTCACTGAAGAAAAGACAGGAGACAGAGCTAGAGGTAGCAGAGATGAAGATGCTGAGGTTCTCTCTGGGAGTGACCAGGAAGGATAGGATCAGGAATGAGTATATCAGAGGGACAGCACATGTTAGAGGTTTTGGAGATAAAGTCAGAGAGGCCAGACTGAGATGGTTTGGACATGTCCAGAGGAGAGATAGTGAATATATTGGTAGAAGGATGCTGAGTTTTGAATTGCCAGGCAGGAGGCCTAGAGGAAGACCAAAGAGGAGGTTTATGGATGTAATGAGGGAAGACATGAAGGTAGTTGGTGTGAGAGAAGAGGATTCAAAGGACAGGGCTAGATGGAGGAAATTGATTCGCTGTGGCGACCCCTGAAGGGAAAAGCCGAAAGGAAAAGAAGAAGATACATATATATATATATATATATATATATATATATATATATATATATATATATATATATATATATATATATATATATATATATATATATATATATATATATACATATACATATACATATATATATATACATATATATATATATATATATGTATGTATACACACTTTTACCTACAAAACAAAAGTTAGTATAACAATTTGTACTGATTTATTCTTTCTTTTTTTATCGAAATCAGGAAGTCAGGATCAATGGCTACAGTGAACACGTTTTGCAGTGCACAGCTTGTTGAAGTGAGGCTTCTGCAACTCTCACCTCCTGCTCAATGTTTAAGTGGGACCTGTACTTGATCTTCAGTGCAGCAACAGCAGAGAAGCCAGTCTCACAAACATGTTGCAAAAGGAAGCAGAATGCCTATAGCCTTCTGCCCTAAGAGTGGGTACTGCCTCTCTACACTCAGCCAGAATTCACTTTGTGTGTGATGTGAACCTCAGTCTCAATGTGGAGTCAGATCTCACGTCGATGAACTGGTCCTCCTCTGCAGAGCTGAAGCCAGTTGGAACTGGAGCGTTGAAATGATTTCTCACCCAGTCATACTGAGAATTGTTTTCAGGGAAGTACTTTTTAAAGAATCCCATCAGTGATGAGATGTGCTGCTTAATGTGTGGAATCACTGAGGTAGCATCATAGTCAGTAGTGTCCACAGATTCATGCAGATTCTCAGATGAGTCAGTGTTTCCTTCATCAAGTCACCTACCCCACATTTCAAGTTTTCAGGTGAAAGAGCTGATCTTGTCTGTGACTTGAGGAAACATGTTTATCTTTCCCTTGAAGTTTTGGATTTAGTTCACTTAGCTTTCCAAACATGTCACTTAGGTAGGCCAGTTTTCCCAGGGAGTTCTCACCACTAAATTTTTCTGCGACTTCATACTTGTGCTCCTGCTCCACTCTTATCTGCTCCCTGAGCTCAAAAACTCAGGATAAGACTTTTCCTCATGACAGTCACTTTGTTTCAGTGTGATAGAGCACAGCTTGATGTTCAGCTCTCATCTCCTCACAAATAGAGAAGACTCTTGTTTTTAGTGGTTCATTCATTCATTCATTCATTTTCCAACCCGCTTAATCCGCTAACGCAGGTCGCGGGGTAGCCAGTGCCTATCCTGGCAGTCTCAGTCTTTATAAATTGAGTACACCTATAATGTCAGACATAATCTCACTTAATTCAGGGTAAAGTTGCCTTGATGCCAGTGCTTCTCTGTGTATAATACAATGTGTCCACTCAGCATTAGGTAAGGCCTTCTTGAGTGCTCAAAGTCCTTTTCTCTTCCCATGGTCTGTGCACCATCACTGCAAATACCAATGCAGTTCTCCCACTTTAACTCATTTTCAGTCAAGAAGCAGTCTAGCATTTTGAATAGCTCTTCAGCTGTGGATCTGTCTCTGACACATTTACAAAAAAGTAGATCCTTACACAGGGAGTTTGTCAAGTCAAAACGTACATAAGTAATAAACAGCCTTTGTTGCTGTAAGTTGCTTCATCAAATTGTAATGCAAAATGTTTTCCTTTGAGTTTATCTACCAGCTGTTCTTGAAAGTCGTTTGCAATGTCATCTATACGTCTGGTGAATGTCATTGGACAGAAGGATAGTTTTTAGCTTTGCAGCACTGGCGTCACCCAACATGACCGACACTATGTCTACTGCTGCAGGCAGTATCAGCTTCTCTGCTATGGTGTGGGGTGTTTTGCACTGAGCAATTTGGTACGCCACCTTATATGACGGCAACAGAGCTTGCTGGTTTACTGAAGCAGAGTGCACAAAGTTTGATTATTGTTTGCAATATTCCGCACGTTTTTGCTGAAAAAACTCCAGCGGCTTATCAGCCTGCTCGGGGTGTAATGCCATTAAGTGTCGCCTTAATTTACTAGGCTTCAGGTTGTCCGCTGCCAGCAATGTTAGACATTGCAAACAAACTGGTTTCTCCTCGACTCCCACTGTACTAACAGTGAAGCCCAGCTCTAGATATGCATTGTCATATTTCCTGGTCTTAGCTTTTGGGTGACCTGCTTTTGTCTCATGAGCGGCTTCTCTCTGTCTCTCTTTTTATCCCCGTTAAAAATTTCTTCATGTTGTCTCAATGTTTTTTTTTACTGCACTAAATATCGCCTGCTCAGTGCTAAAATAACCCCCACACTGTAGACTCTCTGTGCACACTCTAACAATGAGAGTGTCACTGCTAACTACTGTAGTGGATATGCAGTAAAGGGATTTCCAACAATGACAGGATTAGACCATTTCATTGTACTGTTGCTTTGCTCTTGCGCTCTTCCTAGGCGTGTTTATATATACCTGCTTGAAAAAATTAGAGGAACACTTCGAAAACACATTAGATCTAAACGGGGGGTAAATTATCTTGAATATCTTTCCCGATAATATAGACTCCCAGGCCTCTGGTAGAGGACCCGAGCTTGAGAATGACACACAGATACCACCCCACAAGGGTGAGAGGGAGTTTTATATATATATATATATATATATATATATATATATATATATATATATATATATATATATATATATATATATAAAATGATATACAGGCAACACTGTTGCTTAATTAAAGTATTCAGTGTTCCCGGGCCTAATGGAATTCTGTTAAAATAGCAAACACTTATTAGGTTAATTGGCCAGTCCCAAATTGACCATACGTGTGAGTGTCTGTGTGCATGTTTGTCTGTCTCGGGTGCACTGGCGTTGCGCCCGGAGTTTCCCCCGCCTCATGTCCTAAGTCAGCTGGGATAGGCTCCAGCTCCCCACGACCTGTAATAGAGGATGAAGCGGTTCAAAAGATGGATGGATGGATTTTGCATACTACCATCCCCTGTTACAATAAGCTTTTGTGGCCTAGTTGATGAAGCTATGCAGGTTTCAAAATTTTATGTCATACTTTTAAGTGAACACAGTTGATTTAGTTTCCCTCACTAAACGAATATCTCAGGGAAGGTGCAATCTCGCACAATAACATGCCGATATACCCACGTGTTATAAGAGTTGCAGGTAAACTAGAAAGTAATCTGTCCTATACTCCAATACCAAGACTGTGACATCAGTAATCTGGTCAGTAAACAGTGCACAAAGTCACCATTAATCTACTGTGTAATCATTTTGTGTTTTCTGTATCTGTCTATATTAGCTTAGGCTTGTATCCCCATTTCAACTGTATTGCCCTTCTATTATTAAAGGCTTGTTAGAACATGCACATTAATTTGAATGGAAAGCACTCCAAGCTATTAAACCTTTGCCCAGAGGAGAAGTCAAGTTCATGAAAGTCTCTATTGAGGTGTAAAAGCATGGTTTTGGTTTCCAAGCACTCAGTGGCGTTGCAATTTCCTTCTTCTCCAGATACTTACTTATTTACTAACTTACAGTTTCTCTATATTTTGCTTAAAAACGTTTGTGTATATTGTAATGTAACATTGTAATGCTTTATAGTCACTGGATGCTGATCTTTCAGTCAGCACATGTTGCTTGATATTAGAATCTGAGTTATTATATCCCTACAGTACTTTTCGTTGTTAACGTTCACCTGCAGGAAAAAATTTTCGTAACCATGTGGAGCAAAGTGAATATAATGGTTAGCTGTGTAATGCTCTTCCTTCTATTCCAAGGATAAATTTTTCAAAGAATTTAAGTTGTTTCAAATCTTGCTTTGTTGTAGAGGCCCACTTGGTAGAGATGGGTGAGTGGTTGGGGGGGGGGTGTAGTTTAGGACTGTACGCTTTAGAAATTGGCTTGTGTATAACTGAAGAAATGTCTCTGTGATCTACATTGCCTCATTAAAATTTGTTTCATGAACCCCAAGGAGTTTCTTCTTATCACCTTCACGGTTTACTGTGGCACAGTTACTCATTTTTTGTGCCCTTGCATTGGAAAACTGTCAAGGAGCGAAAAACAAAAGGAGCAGAATCTGCTTCTGACTCATTTCTTCTCAGCACGCAGATAATGAGTTGATCTGTCTGTCAGATCAGCCTCTTGATCTTCAAGTATTTCTGAATCCAATCAACATCTATGATCACTCATGTCACTTTGGGGACTAAGTCTAATTTACTCTCCAATAAACCAAAATCTGTTCATATAATTATTAAATCATGCTGTTGTGATCCAGGAAGGAGTTTGGTATGTGTGATTTGATTCATGTGCAGCATCGCAATCGATAGTGTTAACCTCATACAGGCAGAGCAGTCAAATTAAATCAGGGCATGTCTAGTATAGCTGCTACTCATCATCATCGATCTGTCTGGCAGGCTTTTTGCCAATGACACGCACCGTGCTTTCACAGAAGTCATAAACAAGTAAGTAAACACCACCCTGCATAGCTGAAAAGTAGATGCCACACAATGTTTGTTTTCTCTCTGCTACTGTCTGTTTCTTTTCCCAGTGTTATCACGCCTGTTTCTCATTGTGCCCCTTAGTCCCGTGAAGTCGTGCAGGAGTTCCAGCAGGTGTTAGAGCTACTTGGCAGAAGTGGCACCAGTGCTGGCACAGCTGGAATCAGTAGGTATAGTGCCCAACCAATGCGTCAGGCCTGATAAAGCTGCGTTAGGCACAGCCAGGCACAGCGACGCTCCGTGCCATAACCAGCTGGCGTGCTTCAGCATGTTGTTGAGAATTCATCTTCTTGTTGAGAGTGAACAATGGTTCAAATTCTGTTAATTACAAAAGCATTGACTTCTACTAAATCAAATATTTTGCTTTCTACAGAGTAATGCATTACTAGGCTTTATATTTCAGTCAGACCAGTGGAATAGTTTGAGTGTGGCATCTAGGCTCCAACCCATCATTTACTACAGAGTGATGGGAAACCTTAACGGTGGTGGGGCTGAAAACCAGCAGTATGCATATTGAGCAGCAGCGCCATATGAAACAACAACAGCATAGACAGAGAGACAGAGAGGTGGCAAATTGTTGCAGCTTAAATAGACCTCTCAAATTGGGAGGGTGTGTTGATAACAGTTGAGGAGAATGAGGCATGTCGTGTGTATACAAGGGTGCAGCTCGAGTTGTCTGCCTAAACTAGGTCACATGCTTTGTTACATTCTTGGAAAAATGATTTAATAATTGGATTGTTATTTATATTCAAAGATGCCTGGCTTTTTTCCATTTGCAACGAATGAATGATTTGTTAATTGTCCACAGCAACATAACAAAAAATATTTTTCCCAGCTTTGTGCACTGTTTTTATTGCAGGAGGCAGTGTTTACAATTGTTTTGGTCGTACAGCAAACACAGATCTCACTTCTATGCAATCATTTGACATATTTTGACAGTTATTGGGGATGGGGATTTTTAACTATTATGACATGCACCTTCACATATGTACAATGCTCTGTATATGACCCATGAACAAAACATTTTTTTGTTTAAAAGGACATTGATCAAAACATCACTTAAGGGGATTAACTCCACCTTTTACGACTACTTATCAAACCAAAGCAGTGGCTGAAATCATGGGTGAGACAAAACAAACAGCATGTTTTATTAACTCCCTTTGCAGTCAGATTTTTCCATCTCTGACATTTGAAGGCTAACCATGTCTTAACGGTCTTAAAAACCAGGCAGGGTATTAGGTGAAGTTTGAGTCTGCTGATGAATTCCATATACACAACTCTGAGTTTGATCAACTCATGAGTGTCAAATAATTAGAAGTCCTTCAAGAGAGATGGAGGCAAGGAAGTGGGAAGTTTTGGAGAGTGTAAATTTGTTTTGCTCAAACAACATTCCCAAAAGGGACAAAGGAATGAGTCTGGTGATGTAACTGTACTATTTCACAATGAAATCACATTAACTGTTAAATCCCCTCTTTATTTTTTCTGCAACGAATACACATGAGAGATGAAGAGTTCCTCATACATGTACATATGTTCATTGACCATTGGATGCCTGTGATTGACTAACACTGAGCTAGCTGGGTGGTAAAGGAAATCCCTTAGCTGTGGCTGTCAGGACCCGAACATGACTGGCAGGAGGAACCCAAAAGCACGACAGGGAAGCCGGTGGGTCAAGTCTCAAAAAGGGTTTAATCGGACAGGGATCAGGTATCGGGTAATCAGTCCAGCAGGAAGGAGAATCAGACAAACGACAGGTGATGGGCAGAATCCAGAAACCTGGCAGTGTCATACACAAGAGACAATCCAAAACCGGGAAGACAGATCAGACGAGAGGTTGGCAGCAAACAGAGTCCAGAAAACAGGCAGAGTCAATCACAAAAAACAGAACGACAGGCAGAATACTAAGGCCAAAAGGTCAGGGCAAACACTAAACAATCTGGCAGAGAGCTGAGGGCTGAGCCGGATATATGAAGGGTAGAGGCAGATTGGGGAGGGGCTGCAGTTGTGTAGAGAGAAGGCAGGTAAAGGGAATGAGCTGATTGCAATAGAGGCAGGATCTGATATGAAATAAGTTAGAAAAAACAACAGCAAATGGAAACTTAATTGTTCGGGGGCATGTTAGTGGCTAGTGGCCATTTTAAATGGTGTTTATTAAACAGACACCATCCCATAACTTATTTGTCCCAGTTTTAATTGTGGGAGGCCTGTTACATTTTGGAACAAAACCTCACTAGAAAGAAGCACATTGTTTTGATTTAGTAGTACAAGGAAACATGTTTACGCTTGGATTTGTATCTTTCATTTTACCTATTACTTTGTTATGTTTAATGGCTTCTAGGTTTCACTGCATCTTTATGGTATTGAAAATGTAAATGAAAGAGCAGGTAAAAAAGACGTTTAGATCATCTTAAAAAGAAATGCAGTGATGTTAATCATCAAGCATATTTTAATTGTCTTGTACTTTTTTATTTGCTTAAGGACAACGCCCTCAATTAAAGTCTTGTTTTCCCTGTTTTGTGTTTGTGTGACAAAGGGATTGAGAATGTTTTGGGGTTTTTTGTTTGTTTGCTTTAAGGTCTTATTTATTTTGGAGACATAATTATTCAATTTTCAAGCAAATTCTATTGCAGTCATAATGCATATGCAACTGTGTGACCTGTTATACACTTGATAAAAGCAGTGATGGAAGCAAATGGCTTCCTGAGTTGAAATGTGGCAACGCTTAAAAGATAGAGCACGGCTTTGTTCAGTGAATGCACTTGAGGTGCCTGTTCGTTGCACTATCCTTTATTCTGTGATTGAATCAATTGGGGCTTGCTGATTTCACCCGGATCTGATTCTCCCAAGCGCTGTCTACATCATTTACTTACAACACTTTGGCTAATAGAGTCACAGCAATGCCAGATGGAAGGGAGGTCATTGTAGAGGGTTGCCTGTATAAACTGTTGGATATTAGCTGACCCAAATGACCATTACAGGACCTGTAACCAAGCTCTTATTTCTTTTTAACATACCTGGGATTGTGTAAAGATATGTTACAAGGGAGACTGGATTCAAGGCAAGGTTGACAATATGGAATAAAGAGCTTGTGACATAACACACTGCTGAATGTGGATATCATTGAATTTCACTCTGTCTTGGAGAATCTGTAGAGGCATCTTTAATGTGACCTCATTTAGAGGTGCTGGAGAAAATGGAGGGAAAATAGCCATATGTGGAGTTCCATGTCAGATGATTATAGGATGGAGCTGAAATGAGGTTTTTGGCTATCGCTAACCTTGAAAGAAGAGGTAGAGTGTAAAATCTAGATGTATCTATCTTTGATTATTTCTAACGTTATCCTGATTTCGTGTTAATCACATTTCATTGAGCTGAGGGGTCATTCCCATTAGGTCAGTCTCCTTCAAGGTCAATTCAATTGTTGAAGATGGCAAATTGATCATTTTTCACATTAAAGTCCAATTCTAGTCCCTTTTTTTATTATTACAGGGGTATAAAAGGCCATTGAACAGTCTATAATTGTTTAAGCCTCATACCATAACAGAAGCCATGAAAAATGACCTCAAGCACAATGAAAAATAAGGGCTATACGTCATTACCCTTCAAATCCCTCACACAGTTCACCTCATTTACTTAAACTGGAAGAATGCTAACAATTATCACACAATTCAATTAAATATTACACATTTATTGACATAAAGGTGCATCCCCACCCATTGTACTCTTTCACATGGATACCACAGAATTAAAACTGCAGGAAGCCATGGACACTACACGCACACACTTTCTTGTCAACCTTAAGGATTGTGAATCAGTGCAAGCAAGGTCAGAAAAGGCAGGACATAACCGGCTGCTTGATTGGATCAAACAAAGTGATGTCATGATGCTTGAATATAAACTGTCCTGTGAATTGGAAAAATTGGGAAGGTAGTTTATGACCTGTGTTAGAAGTGTGACATTGGCTTTTTTTACTGTCTGGTCCTAAAAGGTGAGATTGAAAGGTGTTGTAAAAGAACAATCTCATGACACTTTTAGCATCAAAGTAAATGGCTCAATCTGGTTATGAAAATACTAATTTAGAAATATTTTCCACCTAAGAGAATCTGTAAATATAATATTATCATTTTTAGTCCCAAATGCACTTTACCAAGAGTTTTTATTTTCTAGACCTAAAATTTCTGGTGAATCATTTCAAGTAATTTATGAAAAATAATGTTTTGAACTCTCAATGAAAGACAGTCCGAGGCCTCTCCATTTCAAATATTAAAGGCAAGTGTTTGTTTACCAATGAGAGAGAATGCCTCACTCCCCGCACAAATCTCAGTGTGAAGTCATCATCTCAGCACTCAGTAGGGTTATGATTTTCATTGTGCATCTCCATTTAAAAACTTGTCACCCTACCACAGGACTCAGTGTAAATCAAGGGTTGTAGATTGCGATATACCCAGCTGATTATTAGTGCAGAGTCTGGGACCCGTGATGAATGCTGCCATAACCTGCCGATGCGTGAAGAGGGATATACATCATCACCTCCTCTATATCAAGCCCTGACAATGATTCTTAATTTTAGTTCCTGCTTCACTTGCACTTGGGGGTGGGACTAGGGTGGAATTGACTTTATCATGACAGGTGAGGGTGTACTGTGGTCCTAACCAGGCATGGAAACAGGATTTCAGTTTTGAATTTACTAAAGTTATTTATCAGGGTAATTTATGCGTAACTTTTTCTTGTCGTTAAACAATTTTCAAAGTATTAAAATTGTAAATTACTGAAATGGTTCAGTGCTTCTGGGTGATTTTTAAAATTTGGGTGACTTTGAAACATGTGTAATTTTTCAAAAAAATGTCAAAGATTGTCACTATTTATTTACTTTTTATCTCTAGGCTTTGCTTGGGCCAACAAAAATGTGCCATCATCATACATGATATTATGGTAATAAATGACTGTGACTGGGGCTCAGGCTCATACATGGTGACAGAACTTTCCTGGCATTTTTAATTTACTTTTTAAAAATAAGGGCTAGTAAAAGTGAAAACGGTCTCATTGCATTGGCTTTCAACAGCTGCCGACTTAAAATTGTTCTACCCTCTTTTTCTGTCAGACGTCCTCATTCATTTGGATTTTAGCTAGATTATATTTATGAATGAAGAGATTAGCGTATGGATAGAAATGCAGGATAGCTCGTCTGCTAACTTTTGGCATGTCTAGAGGCACAACTTTGCTACAAATTTTTAAAGTTATGGCTTTGGCTGAAATGAGACAAAAAGCAGCCACCAGTGCAATAAAGTAACAAGTGGATTGTCAAGAGGTGTGGCTCGCCTCCCCCTTGCTGATGTTTTCTTGCCTCTGTGGAATACAAGTGAAAGAGAGATGGAGTGCCTTGTTCACACAAAAAAGAGGCAGAAAGGGGAGGGAGCAGGGTCAATTACCTGAATACAATTACAGCAGCTAACAACCACCATCCATCACTCGCATCCTCACTCAACACCACGCCAACCATCCCATCCCCACATTTGGGTTAGCTTTCCCGCCAGATCTGCAAGACACTCTATCATCCCAAAGAAGCCCCTACCTGCACCAGTCGCAAACCTGAGTGGCATACTTAAACAACTTTCATTCCATGTCCTCCTTGTGCTCTTTTCTCCTGCACGTCTCTCACTTCAGCCACATCTGGCTTGAGGTGAGCCAGCCTTGACAGTCAAGCCTCAGGAGGGGTGAAAAGGCCAGACCTGCCAGGCAGACTACTATCTAAATAACAGCCAATGGGAGCTCTTAGACAAACTTACTGCTAGCACATCAGGTTTGGAATCATGCCAAGGCATAAACTGGCTGATGGGATGACAGACCTAATGCCTTATAATGACAGAGCCGGACAGCAGGGGATAGCAGTTAGGTGCCTCCACATTACCTGGTTTTGCCATCTGATGCGTTTTCTGTAGCACTATATTTCTGCTTTAAATTAAACACAAATATGGCAGTGGGAACCTGTGATGAAAAAACACCCAAGGACAGCAAATTACAAGATCGAGGGCCCAGATTGCCTGATCTGCAATAAAACTGTGAGAGGTCCCTTTGGGCCATGTGCACTGCAGCTATGCAAGATTATGTAGGTGGGCAGCAACCCTAGTAATATTAGCATGCACAAGCGGATGAAGCGGTTACAGAAAAAGAATGAATTAAATACAGATTAAACTCTTTTAAATGAGCCTAGAGGAAGTAAACATGCTTATTCTCTTTTTCCTTGTCTATCTATGAAACAGATGTATTGAGGATACATATTCTCACAAGCACAGACAACAGGAGGTTGTGGACTGACTTGAGAAAGGAAAAATACACATTATCTGAATAGTGATGAATGCCCAAAATGGTGGAGCAGCAGTTGCTGTAAAACAGGTTAGCGAGTTGAGGAGGAGGGTAGCTGGACTGCAATGCCATGTTGCTCCAAATGTCAGACTCTACAGCTGCAGCCTTGGGGTTACCTATGTTAGACCTCAGGTGCTGAGATTAATCATTACATCTATGTCCGTGATGGTGCATGCATAAGCCCATGTGATTCTCATATTTATTTTATCAGTCAAATTTCACTGTGAATGCCCTTGAGAACATGCCTGACTAAAATATTGATACCATTCTGTCAAAAGTGCTATGGCAACCCTGTACTTACTGAACACTTTGGTTCTGTTTTTCTTCAAACTTTTAACTAATCTAATTCAAGCACGCACACTTTAATAGATTGTTTCAATATATCTTTCACATATATTGAAATGTGCACAAGGTTTTGCTATACACAACAATGAAAAGTTTTGTGGCTCTTCCTCACCTGTCTCTCTTCTAAAACAAAGATCTACCTATCACAAAATGACCTGTCTTTTGCGAGTGTTTCTTTCTTCTCTTCACTTTCTACATCATCTGACAGCCTGCACCTTTTCTTCTGCCTCTTCTGTCTATAACCCTGGAGCCCAATTACCCACCAAGAGCACAAAGATCCTCTCACTAAGCTAAGTCACGCTTCAGTGCTCACCATGTTCACTATACAGAGCTGCAAAATTCCCAGCGCACCTGCTTTCACCTTAACTATGGAGATAAAGAAGCACTAGCCAACTCACCTTTCGTATAGCATTTAGTCTTAATTCACTCACTGTTTGGATTTCAGAATTAATTACTTCAAGTGTACTTTTTTAATAATGTTAACTCCTCTACTGAAGTTGGGAGCTTTTAACTTGTTAGATAATTCTATTTAAACTGTGCAGAACATAGCTTTTCAAACATTTAAACAGATTTATTCAGACAGGCAGTCAAATTAGACATTTTTGCAAGATAATTTTAAAGATCACTGAACTGCCATATTCAATTGACTAACTATAATTCAGTTGTGTAGTAGCACTGGTTTTACAAATACCTGCTCTCTCCTCATTATTTCCCAGGACCTGAAGGTCCTAAAGTCATTAAGATTCTTTCTAAGACCAAATATCTTCATTGGGATAACTTGGCTGTAAAGGTCAGCACTGAGGACCTATAATGACGCAAGAGCCTGGGGTGTCTGCCAGATGATGCCACAATAAACACACACAGGATTTTGATGTACACTGACACAGAACCATTAAAACATAACCAGTCCTGACAGTTTACTGCCTGCTAGAAAGGTCAAGTCCCAAGGCTGTTCAGTATCAACCCAGAAGAAGACCAGAAAGCCAATTCTTGGGAGTTAAACTGCAGTTCAGTGTCCAAACTGAAGCAATATGAGAAGCAGGGCAAAGCTCGAAGGACTCTAAAGTACCAGATTTCTCTTGCGGAGGGGCACTTCTCATTCAAAGTTAACCATATATTGGTCAACTGCATTTGGTCCAGGTTAGTGATGTTTAATGAACAAATAGTCAAAGTGCAGAAAAGAGAATAGTTTGACCAAGGAATCTATATGGCACTAAAGGAACTTGAAACACAGTGGAGGGAACGGAGGACATGAGCACAGGAAATAAAGATGAAAGAAGGAACACATGATGATTGGAATATAATGTGATGATGACGTGGTGACCTAGGGGAAGAGCAAAAATGAGACTGAGGCTCCTATTTTGAACAGCAAAACTGAACTCTGGAAGTGCTCCAGCTACAACAATGGACTGAAGTTTGGAAGTTGAAATGTGTTTGTGCAGAAGAGGTGGAAGTATCCATGAAACACCAGATTTTTAACAAAGGGTTGGTGTTGATCTTTTTCCAACTGACAGTTATTTTTAAAATCGTGACCACTGTCATTTCGTAGCTATAAAGTGATTTTATTACTGTGCATTTGACAGCAAATCAAAATATGATTTCTCATTAGCGCAAACAAAACGTTTCATTAGTTAAACTGAACTTATTGTTAAGGCTGACTGGAGACTGTTGTTGACCCAAGTTGCAGGAGCCAGGCGGGTCAATGTTCAGAAAGTTTATTATAAAAGCGAGCAAAAAAGATGCAGGTAGCCTGGTGGTGGCAGGAGGATGGGGCTCTAAGTCAGAACGGCTACGAGGCACCAAACTGCAATCAACAAAAAACAAGAAGTAGCTCTGCTATTCACTGGAATCAACAAAAAGTATTCATGAGATCGCAAAGAATTTAAAAAAAAAAAAAAAAAAAAGAGTCTATAGCGCTACCAAATAAGACGGAATTATCTGGCACTGTAGTGAGAGTTAAAACCAGCTTTTTAAAGAGGTTGACATGGGTTGATTGCGACCTGGTGTGCCTCATTGTCACTCCCCGTCCACACACCAGCCCTGCAGATCCTGGAAGGACAGGAAAAACAAAAGCGGAAACACAGAAACAGCCACACAGCATGCACAGAAGAACCAAAACCATAACCCTTGTTATCATCATGTTATGGATTATATTTTGTTGTCTATGCTGATCTGTATCAGTATTGGAAGGCACAGACAAATAGAGACTTTGTAAAGTTAGGCGGAGTACAGAAAAAATAACTTATTTGGCATTTGATTTTGAATAAACAGAGATTGGTCAGCTTGGGATTTGTTTAATGTTAATGTTAACCAACACATGATAAACAGAAGAAAAAAAATGATGGGAAATCGTTTGGTACTGCAAATAAAAAGTAATAAGTAAAGGAGAAACCATTCACCACTGAAAAGAATGTTGCAATGACATTTAGGGATTAGCATTTTAAATTATAAATCCATATCCAGGAAAGACTAAGGTAATAGAAGAACAAATCCCACTTAGTATGATGTTCTGAAGTACTGTACTTTGCTTTCACCTTTGCCGTCTGTCTTCTCCCTCTCACTGCTTCAATGGTGAAATCACATGTGGACTACGACTCTAAAAGATCAATCGTTTGTTTTTCAAGACATAAACCAACTCTGGTGACACGTTGCTGCATCTGGAGAGACATGAATTTACAGTGGAAGAAAGTCGTGAAAAATTCACTTTGGACTGTAGGTAAAGGATAACAGCTGTGCAATTTATGTGGATATGAGATCTGATTATTAAATTCTTTCTTTTTTCTCTTCAACTCATCCCCAAGGATGAAGTATTCATCTGTTGTAATAAAAAGTCAAAATGAATTGTGATGTTGTCAAGAAGGAATAATTGTACCATCCAATACATTACCCAGAAGCTATTAAATTGTAGAGGTGTAATTAAGTGTTCTGCTGGTGGGATGGGGAAGGGAGAAGGTGTGATTGGTACCATCCAAATACTGTACCATTCCTCTGTGGGAAAGGATTTGAGTTTGAGCCAGGGGAATGTGATCTGTTTCTAACTGAATGTTTCTGAATTGTATTCCCATGTGGCATGCATGAGTTCCTAAGCTCTGTTTCAAGTGGCTCCATAACCTCTGCACCCTTATTGAAACCTGGTTCCATTGTACCTTAACGTCTTGCATCCATATTTGCAGGCCTTCTCCAATCCTCTCTTGGGCTGACAGTGGAGATTCATCATTATTACTGCAGCGACAGGTCTATTACCTCCACAGAGCACAAAAACAAAAGAAGGAACTTCAGGAAGGAGTCACTGTGGAAAACTCATTTAGGACTGTACCAAACTTTTCAATTTCATTGCCCCTGTGATGTAATTAAAGTAATGCCTTACCACACACAGTGAGCTTTGTAAAGTGTCCTCTTAGTTTGTCTGTGCTGATGTCACATTCCATTTTTTTAATTTGAAACTGTATTAACTATTCCCTACAATTTCTTACCTTCAGTAATGAGATGAGATGTTCAGGTTGGGGTGACCTTAAGCCACAATTACAGTGGCCATGAGCATATAATTTAACCCTCAAAATGCTTATTGGAAAGGTTTTCAAAGAACATCAGAGGTTTTTTGAACCTCTGATGTGTAATGTCTGCTTGAATGTGTATGTGTAATGTCTGCTTGAATGGTAACAAGAAAAATAAACTGAAGTGAAGAGGCAGTAGAAACAGTGATGAAGCTGTAACTATTACGATGGATGACAACCAAAAACCAAATGGTTATCGAACCAAATGGCAGTTGATTAGAATTCTACCTATGCTGCAAAGAAGCTATAGTGTGTCAAGAAACGCCATCCAAGATATGTCCATCCATCCATCCAGTGCACCGCAGAGCCACACAGATGCACCTTCTCATGCAGGAGATGCATGAGGACTGTAAGGCAGTGGTGAGGTGTGCTATAGGTGTGACAGAGGAGTTTATGGTGGAGGTGGGACTGCATCAGGGATTAGCTCTGAGCCCCTTCTTATTGTTATGGTGACAGGAATCTCCATGGACTATGATTTTTGTACATGACACTGATCTGTAGTGAGAGCAGGGAACAGGTGGAGGAGAAGCTAGAGAGGTGGAGGTTTTTCCTACAGTAAGACAGGTTACATGTGTGTGAATGAGAGGGACCCAAGTGGAAGAGTGAGGTTACAGGGAGAAGAGATCAAG
>NC_090782.1:15412500-15467500 GCF_040054535.1 Antennarius striatus | reverse complement strand
GAATTTGCAAAAGTAAGTTGATCATCAACTAAAGTACAGAGGACACTTTTGTGGCACCAGATTTTCCTAAAGCTATTCAGATCTTTTGTCAATTTATAAAAACCAAATTCCAGTTGTAAGTGACATCTGATGTTGAAACAAAAACAGTAGCTGCTTCTTGAACAGTATTGGTTTCAATTTTCCTTTTTCTGGTTACATAAATTGCGAGTTTGCTTCTCCAGAAATAAAATTTAAAATCTGCCGTTTTTTGATTCATTTTCTTGTACCCAGCACCATAAATACATTTTCTGATATTAAAATTGTCACTGAACAGATTAAAAACATTCGTTAGAAGAGTGAAGAGTACTGCAAGTCTCTTACAGTCACTGAAAACATGAAAGACTGCCTCCCGAAGGGGACAGAAGGGACACTGGCTGGACACAGCAGGGTTAAGAACAGAGATAAAAGCATTGGAACCGATGGCACCATGTAAAATCCTCCACTGGAGGTCGGCTGTTTTTTTCTTGAGGGGAGGTTTGTATAGAAGTCTCCACTGTGGGTCAGGTCCATTTCCCGTCATCCTGTTGGCCCAGGTAGTGGGTGCTCTGTCACACAGGCCTTTCTTGTTAATTACTTTTACACAGTATTTATACAGTATATTTTTGTTGGCTGTGTGCTGGCTGACTCCTCGATCATCTCTGAGGAGAGGACCCTCCAGCTCTCCAAACAGGGGACTGATGTGGACCTCAGAGAAGGCAAGGAAAAAGTCGTGGTCGTACGGAAGCGGTCTAGGAACAACAATAATGATCAGACATACACGATTCTCTGCTCTAATGGACACTGTGTTACGCTGCGACAAACCTGAACTGAAGTGAAGTGCCTTAAATAGAGAGACCAGGGTGCTATGTTAGTTGCAGGTAGAACTAATGATACTCTAATTGACCAGGGGAAGAACTAAACACGGATTGGTTAACGACCAAACGAAACAATCAGGGGAAACAAACCAGGTGCAGTGAATCATGAATACAGTGGTAACAGAAAACCAGAAAAGTACATAAACTGAAAACCAATAAACAAAAGACAAAGTCAGAAACAAATGAAATATGGCAAAACAGAACACAGCAGATGCAGATCATCACAAGGAGGCTTCTCTCCCTCCCAGAGAGTCTTTGCCTCCACAGTTGTAGCACCCTCTGAGCCGCCCTGGTGGACTGGATGTTCAGCAGGGAGCTCACAGCCTGGGCATCCGCCAACGCCGGCCCGGTGTTGTCCACCAGCTGCTGGAGGGTCAGGGTCCTGGTTCTGCAAAGCGCTGTAAAAAGCCCAGGTGTGGCTCCACTGCAGACATCCAGCCTGGCTCCATGCACACTCCAGCTTTTTCCTGGACTGCTTTTAAATAGGACCCATGACTTAAAAACACCATGATAAAAAGGAGGCAAACCATTTAACTTTAGAAATTTAGAATCAATTAAAAACAGTGCAGCATCCAGTCCCAAGTTACTCACACGTCTGAATATACAGCTGGCCACCCCTCTCCACATCATATCCGCTGGTCCCGTCAGAAAACGCTGGATAAGCTGTAATCTGAAAGGGGCTGTCCTACTAGCCAGGTGGATGAGGCCCTGTCCCCCCACCTCTCTCAATAAAAACAACACTCCCTGAGGCACCCAATGTAGCCCATCCCAGAAAAAGTCAACAAGTTTAATCTGGATCTGGGCTAGAAACCCTGATGTAGGGTCCATACAGGCCAAGCGGTGCGACAGCTGTGAGGCCACCAGGTTATTTATGACTAAAACTCGACCTCTGTATGACATTCTGGGGAGTAACCATTTCCATTTTTTAAGTTTCCCTTCTATTTTTTCAATGACAACCTCCCAGTTCTTCCTGGTTCTTGTCTCATTTCCTTGCACACCAAGATATTTGAGACCATCGGTCTTCCAATACAGGTTTTGAGGAAGAACTGGAAGGTTGCTATGCCACTCACCAACAGCAAGGGCTTCACTTTTGCTCCAGTTTACTTTTGCCGCAGTTAGAACATTGAATAAATTTGTTAAAACCACTAAAACATCAACATCCCTCTGGTTTTAGATAAGAACAACAACATCATCAGCATAGGCAGATAAAATAATACTCTCCTAAAACCAGGTAAAATCAAACCATCGATGCTTTTGCAGATTTTACAGAGGAGGGGTTCCAGAGAGAGTGCATAGAGCATCCCAGACAGAGCACAGCCCTGCCGGATGCCCTGGTGCACCCTGGAGGGGGCACACAAACTGCTGTTAAACTTCAGGATACTCACTGTAAAACACCCAGATATTGGCAATAAAACCAGTGCTGAACCCAAACTTCTCCAGTTTTCCAGAGGAAGCTGTGCTCAACATGGTCAAATGCCTTTTCCTAATCCAATGAAATGAGACCAGCATTTATACCCAATGAGCTGGAAACCTCCAAAACATCTTGAATTAGGTAGACATTGTCTACCATGGACCTGCCGGGCACACAGTAGGTCTGATCCCAGTGGATGACCTGCTCCATAGCTTCCCTCAGCCTGGTAGCCAAAGCCTTGGACAGAACCTTATAATCCGTGCAGAGCAGTGACACAGGGCGCCAGTTCTTGATGTCCTGCACATTGCCTTTTTTAGGCAGGAGGGCAATGACAGCCCTCCGGCAGGACAGTGGCAAAGAACCCAAGGCCAGACTTTCATTAAACACTTCCAGCACATCACGTGCTAGAATGTCCCAGAAGGTTTTGTAAAATTCCACTGTCAGACCGTCAATGCCCGGAGCCAATCGTCCCTGCATGCTCTGCAGGGCAGTGTGGAGCTCCTCTAACTCCAGCGGCCGGTCGAGCTGTGAGTTTATCTCTGTAGAGACCTGAGGTAGCTCTGCACAGAACTCCTCCAACAGTGGCTGGTTTTCCTGATATTCACTGTTGTACAAAGATGAATAAAAACTCACAGCTCGCCTTCTGATCTGGGCTCTGTCAGCTGTGTCACACAGCAGGGAGTGGATCACGTTGGTCTGTCCATGCTTCCTCTCCAGGCCGAAGAAGAAGCTAGAGGGAGCCTCCATCTCAGTGATGTTTTGCACCCTGGATTGGACCAGTGCACCCTGTACTTTAGTATCCAATAGGTTGGCTAAAGCCATTCTTTTGGACTTGAGGATGTCAATACACCTCTGATTTCCTGTGGAAGCGCTTGTCTCTAACTCCATGATCTCAGCCTCCAGGTCTTTCATAGACCGGCAGGTGTCACGTGTGACCTTCAGAATATACTGCTGGCACATGAGATTTATCTCCATTTTGCCATAATCCCACCACTGCCTAAGAGAAGTA
Organism: Antennarius striatus; assembly: GCF_040054535.1. Taxonomy (NCBI): domain Eukaryota; kingdom Metazoa; phylum Chordata; class Actinopteri; order Lophiiformes; family Antennariidae; genus Antennarius; species Antennarius striatus. The sequence goes on along the minus strand of NC_090782.1, from coordinate 15,464,187 downwards.
AATCTGCTTTTCTAAGTTTAAAAGTGCTCCAAAAATAACTTAAAAGTTCTCTAAAGCCTCTGTCTAAAGCTAAAACTGAATTAAAATGCCCCAGTTTGCACTCCTAGGTAAAGTATTTCTTATCACAACGTGACATAAAACCAAAGAATGATCAGTAAAAACAGCTGGCATTGTATTACAGTCCCTAAAAACATTGAAATGGTGTTTACAACAGTAAAAGCGATCCAGCCTGGCTAAAGACACCCTACCTTCTGTCAGGTGGGACCAAGTGTACTGTCGGCAGTCTGGATGCATCCTCCTCCACACATCCACCAGGCCATGAGAAGAGACCAGCCATTTCAGAGTGTGTTGGGATGCTGGTTGAGGCTCTGTATGATTACGGTCTAAAACCCCGTCCTCAGTACAGTGAAAATCCCCACCCAAGAATAAAAATTCTCTGAGCCACAGCAATTCAGTCTAGCTTGTATTTTTTGTAGAAAGCCCTTCCTCTCTGCACCTTGAATGTTATATATCTCCCCACCTACATATTTGAATAAGCTCACTTGAAAAAGTCTCATGCTGTCACCAACTCCACCCACTACCTGTCAATCAAGCACTCTACCAATCACGGCACCCAGCCAATCAAGGCGCATCTGCCAGAAGGAATCACGTGAACAATATGGCGTAAGACATCTGCTGTGTTAGGAGAAGAAATAACTATACAAGGACTTCCCAGTTAACATAATTTTAGAGTGTCATAATTGTTCCAACAATTTTCATGTTTTTTAGCAGAGAGTCCAAACAGCAGGAAAGACACAGAAAACAGCGACGAATTCTGACGGAAACTCCGACTGAAAGAGAGGAAAGGATTGCATCACAAAAAGAGAAGTACTACTTAGCCAGAGCCAATGAATGTTGAGCACAAAAGGAAAATCACCAAGGAAAAGAAAGGTGGGGATATACAAAAAGTATGCTACACACTCAGTGGGTTAAAGCTTATCAACCAAAAGTGTCTGTCATTAGTTATCAAATAAATAATTAGATTAATGCTGGTCCCAGTCATTCAGAGTGTCATGGCTGTTACTATACTTTTTATGTTTTTTTCTAGAGACCCTATTTACATGTTAATGATTTGTATGTTATGTAAAATGGATCGTTGACTATATATGTATTTCTGACATGTTCTGTAAATAGCCACATGAGAAAAGTCATAACCAAAAGCTCTTCATGCAAGACATATAAATGAAACATCTATGTTGATGCTATGACAGTCAGTTGTGATGTATTTCTAAAAAGTGAACATTTATGAAATTCATAAAAATTAATATTATATCTGTTCTTGGACTCAAGAAGGAGGAAACTGTAATTTTTTCCTAAGTAGATAATTGATGTGGGGTTTTTTGTTTTGTTTTTAATTTCAATTGTGGTGTTATTCTTAAAAAGGATTGTAAGTTCAAAATGGGCTGATGTAAAGGTAATTTTTTTAAAAATTGTGATATTTAATTCTAAGATGGTATCCATATCAGGGTTGTTCTCATTAACATGTATTAATTTGAAATATGCTAATCTCCCCATCTCCCCACCTATTTGAATGAGCTCACTTGTTCAATGTCTATTGACATATAGTGCAAACATAATGCACACATAAAGGCTTTGCTACTTTAATTGAATTCATGAACAAGGTAGATATTTTTTCTTTTCATGTTTCGTATGCAGTCTGATATTGTTTTGTTGTTGATTTTATATATATATATATATATATATATATATATATATATATATGTGTATATGTATATATATGTGTGTGTGTGTATATATATATATATATATATATAAATATATATTCATACATAAACCTGTAATAAACTGCTGTGTAAAAATCTGGACATGGTTTAAAGCACTATGTTGCTCTGTTGTATTTGATTGTCAGATAAATGCCCTGCCAGTGACTTGTGCTGACCCTGTTACTTAGCTATGTCATCAACCAACTGCTGTCAGTCTCTCATACACGGTAATATTGATGTTTTTCTTTTGAATACCCAATAGGTGTTCTGACTGGTTTATGAGTTTGTAAAAATACCATTTAACCTCACTGAATCTTCATTTCGTCCTGAAGCAAGATGGGGGTGAGGGTTGAATAACAGTAAGCTTATTCTCCTGCATGCACTCACATCACATCCTATCCTACATGCCATCTAATGAATTATTCAACTGTTTGTACCTGTGAGGCAAGCAGGCCCTGTTAAGGGTTGCCCCAGTATGATCTATAATTAAATATAATGCAACATGAAAGTGCATAAGACATGAGACAAGGGTTTGGACAAGCCACTTTGACTTCCTCCTAGTTATACATTTTATGTTGTTTCATAAGCTGACTGTAGCTGTTTTGTGCCCATATTCATGTTAGAAGCTTTGTCAATCTGGTTTGCAATGATTTCATTCTCCCGTTTGTATGGCTATGCAGAAGAAGTGTCCTGAACCTTGAGACCTGAATTTTGTAATGACTGGTTGGGATTAGGCGAGTAACAAGTTCCATATTTGATGACTCTATTGTCATCTCACAGTTGGTTGGTATCATGGGTGGCGCAGTGGGTAGTTCTCACAGCAAGAAGGTTCCTGGTTCGAATCCCTTCTGTGCGGAGTTTTTATGGTCTCTTTGTGTCCGCGTGGGTTCTCTCCAAGTTTTCTGGCTTCCTCCCACATCCAAAAGCACGTGGCTTGGGTAAATTGATCATTCCAATTTGTCCTTAGGTGTGACTGTTAGTGTGAGCCATTTTTTATCTTTTGTGTGGCTCCGCAGCGCACTACTTAGAGTGTTCCCCGCCTCTCAACCGTAAGTCAGCTGGGATAGTCTACAGCAACCCCTGTGCCACGCAAAAAGTGGAATAAGTGGACATGGAGATTAATGAATGAAGGAATGAATGAATGTTGGTATCATACCCACAGGGTCTATGTCTGTTTGGAAAATATTTTATTTTTTCCCTTTAGCTGTTCTCTAAAGATCTTTATAAGGTTTTATGAAAGCAATGCAATTATTTAAGGCCTTCTAAAATATGCCTTAGATAGTTTCCTGGCATCCATCACTCGTTGCTACAGGTCTTCATCTCTTCCACATGTAGACATGTACAATGAAGTGAAACACCATGGAAATATTTTGCAGTTGTAGTAGTTGTGAGACTTATTTTCATATACTGGTAGTCCTCAGTCTAAGAATATAATTGGTTCAGAGAGGTAGTTGAATAGTTTGTAAGTCGTTACAGATTCCCTCACTTATTCGTGCTTCAAGATGCGTGGCTTCACTACATCACAGATTTTTAAAATTATATATACATTATATATTGTCCTCGATGAGATTAAAGTTTTATCTCAGGGAGGACAAGGGAGAGAGCGAGAGGCGAGGAGCAAGTGTCTTCCATGGGCTGTAGTCACGTGAGACCGTATGCGAATGCTATTGGCTGACAGCATCCATCTGTGCACTGCGTTCCAAGACTCACAGTTCCTTCTGCAAGTTTTTGTTTGCCTTGTGAAGTAGAATTATTTTGTTTGTGAAACCCTTGCAATGGCTCCTAAACGTGCTGCTGGCTTTAAATCAGTATGGGGAGGGTTGATAAATGTTTAAATTATAAATAAATAATAAAATTAATATTTTAATTTTTCCAGGGTGGTCCTTGAACACATTAACTACGAGTAACGAGGGATTACTGTAGTTATTAAATTTCAATCCATAATCTCCAGTTGAATTCATTTAGATATTATAACTGCTCTAAATATGAAAGTTCTGTTCCCTGAGACCAGAAAAAATGACAGGACATAAAAACAATACATAAATTAATTAAGATACTGAGTACCAACATGTAACTTGTCCTTTAGACCCAAACCCTTGGGCTGCGGACTGGTACTTGCCAATTGGAACTGGGCTGCACAGAAACAATACATAACTTGCATTATTTCTGCTATATTTTTTATTTGATTCTGAACAATGTTTTGTTTCAGAAAACTATCTGCGCAAAATCTGTCTATGACTTACTGCTGACGCAAGTCAAGGGGCGGCAGTGGCTCATTGGTAGAGCAGGGGGTAGAGCGGGTCGTCCAATGTTCTGAGATCGACGGTTTGTTTCCCGCTCCCACCCAAAACAAACAAAAAAATACCCGGAGGTGAGCTGACAGTGGGGGGTGTCAGATCACCTTTGGAGCACTGCCAAAGCGCCCTTGAGCAAGGTGCTGTCCCCCTTACAAGTTTCTCATTTAGGGCGCACCAAGCAGGAGCTGCCCACCACTCTACTTCCCTCTGCATGCGTACAGGCCCCTTGTGTGTGTGTGTGTTTGTACACACACTAACACATGCATGTGATTGATTTGACTAACTAGAGTGTGCCACTAATTTCCCTTCAGGGATTAATCAAGTATAAAAAAGAAATAAAAAAAGATGCTCACCTCGGTTACATGGCTACCTTCTTAAAGGGGAAGAATATTTTGCTGCTCAATTGAAACTCCCAAGTGAGCAAATTGAACAAAAAAACAATTCACGATGAATCTTTGGCCACTTATTTTTGTGCAGGGTAAAGAGCCAGTGAGGAGGCAGAAGACAGACCTACAACCTCAAATAAATAGAAAGCTGCAAAATGCCATTTTTCATTTTTTTTTGCTGGTTCCACCATTTCATTTTGTTGTATTTATCTGCCACACTTTAAAGGCCGGTCTGTGAAAATATTGTCTGATGTTAAATCGGTTTGTGGTGCAAAAAAGGTTGGGGACGAGTTATTGTTGGTGAGAGGCAGAGTTGTCATCGGAGAGATCATCACATTTCTTTACTACAACCACTATCATCACTTGCCTTAGACTGTACTTTTGGCCAACAACACTAGAACTAGGTTTTGCTTTATCAGTCATGATAAAAGGTACAGTATCCAAAGTACAAAGCCTGACATGCTGAGATGCTCACAGAGACACGTACAAGAACAAGATGGGGGAGACGAGTGTTGGAGCAATGCTCCAACAGAAAGGGGAACTACAGTAGTTGGATATGGAGTTTGTATCTATGAATGTTGGTAAGGCTGATGTTCGTATCTTTCGGAATAGCTGTATAAAATTAGATGTTTGAAATCACACAACTTGAAATGTGAGTAGGAGAAAAAATGTTACTTAGCTATGTCAAACTGTACCACTGTGTAGAATGAAATTTCATACAAAAATTAAAGGCCTCAACTTTGCACACACACACACACACACACACACACATACACACACACACACACACACGCACACACACGCACACACACACACACACACCACTGTGGGCCTCACATCTGTCCAAATGTGAACAGTAATATCTCCACCTTGCAGGTGCTGCGGGGAGGGAAGGCTTAGCGGCTTGTTCACTTTCTTCCCTCACTCAATGGAAAGAGGAGTCTGAGGTGTCAGGACTTTTCTCCAACACCCCTTATTTCTTTTAGCCTCTCTCTCTCTCTCTCTCTCTCTCTCTCTCTCTCTCTCTCTCTCTCTCTCTCTCTCTCTCTCTCTCTCTCTCTCTCTCTCTCTCTCTCTCTCTCTCTTTCTCTCTCTCTCTCTCTCTCTCTCTCTCTCTCTCTCTCTCTCATCTCACAGCGAGTATGTCTCTATAGTTGTTGAGTCTGTGCTTAACAGGGAACACTGTTAGTGCCTGATAAGGGGCTGAAAGCAGATATATCCATGCTGGAGTGAGCTGCAGATACACAGTCAGGGAGACAGCAAACAGATCACATACATTATGTTTCCAGAATTTGCATGATATATAATACAGAGGTGTGAGAGTTGGGCGACAGCTGGCTAGCTTGACAGTCTTTACACCTGAAAGAGATACATAAGTGTTAACTAGGCTTTGTGTTAGCATGTTAGCAGAACCATGATGCCATGTCTCAATTAGCTGAATCTAAACTATTGAAGGTATTGTATATATGTGTGCATGTCTGTACTGTATAAACCAGTAAGTGGAATTTTAACCCACAAAATATACACCCTTAAATTCCTATAGTTGCTGACACCTTGATCATCAATACAGCAATGCCTCCTTTTTTGCCATTCCACACACATCTTATTACCACCCTTCCTACCAAAATTCCCCACTCATCCTCCTTCCCCTCCTCAAATACAAAGTTGCCAGCGGTTGCCATGACTACAGCAGGAGTTAGTGAGGGCAGAGGGACTTTCATTCCCTGTTTTTTGGAGGGGGTTGTTGATTGGAGGTGGGGATTGGGTGAAAGATGGGGGAAGGGGTTGGACTATGGGGACATAGGATGAAAGATTTTGGTGATGGGAGGTAGAGGGGTGGATGAGGCAGGGAGGAAACCCATCCCTGTTCTCCATCACGTGGCCTACAGGAGCAGATGGCACCTTGTGGTTCTTCCATGCCACCACGTTTGCCCTCTGAGGACCATAAGAAGGCAGGTTAGTAAGAGATTTGAGGTGACAGTTTTAGGCAGGAGGTGAAAAGTGAAGAACACAGTAGACAGCTTTGGGTTGACACAAAGGTAAGAAATTCAAAGTCAGTGTTTCAGCATTATTCTGCCCAGATAACACTGTGTTTTAATCTTTGTTGATTAAATGCAATGGTTGTATAATAATCAAATGTGGATTAACAACTTTTTTCTGAATGGTATTTTCCCAAAAATGCATCTTTCTTAATAAATGTCATACTTCTTAGGTAAAACGTTGAGTTTCAGCTTTCTTAAAATCAAAATTGATTGCCACACTAATTTGACACATGTAGTAGAAAATTATTCTAAAACAATTAGAATGTGCATGCGCCAATGGAAGAAGCTCAGTTTTTCCTGTTTCCTCCATGCAATTACTGAACTAATATTTCAAGTGACATTCAAGAGTAAGTAACAATCTATTTTTAACCCTTTATAATTGCTCTTCCTGAAAGAAATGAAAGTGTGTTATAGAGCTTGAGAACACTTTTTTTGTAATTCTTCAATTATAAGTGTTATAAAACAAAGTTATTATGGGTTACGGTGATGCAATGGAAACAACGTTGTAATGCTAATTTCTCTTGTGATCAACAGCCAACTATATTGTTTGATTTTGTCAATTCAGCCACAAGAGAAAACATTTAAACTGACTCCGACCAGTTAAATTCATGTTGAAACCCTATACCAGGAGATGGCAGGCCAGAGATGGCAAGAATATGGTGTATAGCCCTGTATTATCAATTTGAATTGGTCAATGGGGGTTTGGGAGTAGGGGTGAATGTATGGTGGGTTGGGTGGGGGTGTAGGAGTGGAGTGGAGGGTAATCCTGAATGCTCTTCAACACAACCTGCCACAGTCTATCTGTCTCGCTTCCTCTTGCTGTCACATGCAAACACTCATGCACATATTAGCCTCTTGTGTTAAACCCATCAGCAGTCTGAGCCTTCTACACACACACACTACAGCATCATGACTCCAAAAAGGATGAAACACACACTTTTAGCCTTTGACACGCAGCCTTGCACATGCATGCTTAGTTCACTCTATGCATTAGTTCGCTCTTAGACACACACACACACACACACACACACACACACACACACACACACACACACACACACACGCGCGCGCGCGCACACACACACGCACACACACACACGCACACACACACACCAGCCCCTCTAAATCTGTGGCCTGGAAGAATGGATCCAGTGTGCGGTGAGGCGACCAGCAGACAAGGGTAGGGCCAAGGTTTGCATGGGCATGTGTGTGTGAATGTGTGTATTGAGGGGCAGTGTACTTTGAAATGTGGGTTGGTTTTGGGAGGGACCCTAGCCTATATGTCTGAAATGCATTAAAGTAAACAGAGTCTTAAATAGAATAAGAGGAATTCTGGGAGTCATATTATGACAAACTGAGAGATCTGCGGTAGCAAATCTATAGTACAAAGCGCTTGATGGATGTGAGAGTTAATCCTTACAGGCCAGTTTGGGAATAAATGATTAAAATCATGGATGTTTCCACGCTAAATATAGCAGCATGTCTAAAAGCAGCACTCAGAGGAGTCAAGCAGAAGAAAAAGCCTTTAAAGAAATACTGAGCACAATATAAAATGTCTGTCATTGCCTGCTTAGTTCCAACATCATAAAAACAGCAAACATGGCAAATTAATACCCATAGCGCTTTCTAAACTTGCACAATTTTCACAATTTTAGAGTTTCTAGGCACATACCACTACAGCATTGCAATCTACTAGTTCTGAAGTTTTCCAGACTTTAGCTACATTATGATGAAATATAAGTTTTGGTGAACTAGGCTTTTGAAATCTCCTTTTCTTCTCTGCTCTAATTTTTTAAGGTACTTTAGGTTCGATGGAGAAGTCTGACTGTGACAGGCCTCTTAACCTGTCTCAGTCAGACTTCTCCATCGTTTAACTGTGATTAAGATTGTGAAGCTAAATCTGACTTCACTATGTTAGTGTTTCTTTTAACTTTTAAGCCAGTTATTTATTCCAAGCTGTTCACATAGTGTTAGGTAGGATGGTTTTTGCTCTCTTAAGCAGAACATACTTTTCCAAGGTCCAAACCTGGTGTTTACATAGTTCCATCATCATATGTTGTAGTTGGTGTTTATTGCTCTAATGTGAAGCCTAAACGTAGGCTATGGAAAAATCAGATAACAAGAATTTCCATCCATCCAACCATCCATCCATTCATTTTCTGTACCCACTTTTTTTTTTTCACGGGGTGCTGAGCCTATCCCAGCGAACTGGGGGTGTAATGCAGGGGACACTGGGGCATGACACCAGTGCACCGCGGAACCACACGTAGACACAGACAAACATTCACACCCACACTCACATCTACGGGCAATTTCATAATGTCAATGTCATAGTGGCCAATTCACCTGATGCGCATGTTTTCGGAGGTGGGAGGTAGCCGGTAGCCAGAGAACCCCGAGAGAACCCACGCAGACACGAGGTGAACATGCAGACTTCGACAGAGCGGGCGCTACCAACTGCGCCACTGTGCCGCCATTATAAGAATTTATAATGTTAAAATTTATAACAATAACTTTCTTGCTGCAATATACAATCATATTCTGTCAGTCATGAATTATGGAAGCTGTACAGTGATTATTCCAAGAATCCACATTGAATTATACGATTTTACTATAGATGGATGTTTTGACTTATTCACATTGGACTTGTTGCATGAGTGATATTTCCACAGGGATAAAGACACAATCTCACTGGAAGGGAGTTGTAGCCCTGATTGGGGGGGCCGTGGGAAAGGTCTGGGTCAACAAAGCTCTTACTTGAAATAAACGCTGTATAGGTTAATTTAAACTGAATTTGAAGTACAAATTCCCACCACACTTATCATTACAAGTCTTAACTATCTTATCGTTCTTTGGTTTCTTTTCACGTTTCATTTCTTTCCAAAAAAGAAATGAAGGCTGATTCCAGTTTTCAACGTGGCTGCTACAAATGACCTGTTCAGTAATTTCACTGGTCTGAGGTCACAAGACTAAATGTTTTGGTGGCATGAAGCTCGTTACCCCGTAAAATATATATAAATTAGCCTCATAATTGTTTAAGCAGTGTTCAGATCATGTGAAAAAAAAGTAGTGGCTCATAGTCAGAAAATTACAATAAATACATTTGCTTTAAATTTGTCTTTGTTTTCCTTTTCCAAAGCTCAGAGAGTACAAACACCTCCTTCTGCCAAGCAGCTCAGTTTATCCAGCATGCCTTTGAACAAAAAAGCAACTGTCTCATGATAGTTTAACCATTACTATGATTCCCTGATGATGAAAACCAACCCATAGTTTGGAATCACATTGAAATTATTCTCTAGAAAATAAATCAGGTTTATGTGTGGAATTGTTACAAATGATATAAAAAGCTCCATTTTATTGTGCAATGTTCAAAATCCCTTCAAAATATAATGGATGTCGTATGTCCAACAGTTCCAATACCACCAAGCGAACAGGCAGGCAGACAGAAAACAAACAGATGAACCAATGCTGGCATACACTCAGCCTCCTTAAAAATACACTGAAAAAAACCCCCACATTGATATTGTGACACATCATCCCAAGTATGCTCAGATGTAAGTTTGAGACACTATAAAACCTTTTTCAAATTTAAAAATCCAACCAAAAGCCATGTTTAATTAATGTAAGTTGGATATTTTTGTTGTTAACATTTGTTTTAATTTCATCTATTGCTTGAAAACTGTGTTAATACAGTGTGTGAGTGAAATACATGCCCTGCAACCATCTTAGGTCATTAGAACTAACAAACTCTGGGTAAGGACAAGCTGCATTCCTAACTTCAGAAGCAAGCTGCAGTGAAGGCGAGTGACAGCTCATGTCAGACTAACAAGCTTCTTTCCTGTGTGATGATGATATCAAAGTTTTGACTGCTCAGCAGCTGCACCCCCAACACACAGAGAGAGAGATAGAGGGGGAAAAAGACAGAGAGAGAACAAGGTGGTGGAAGTGGTTAAGGACCGTTGAGGCTGAGGTTTTTAAGGTAGGCTTGTGCAGCTGAATATAGGAAACATTCGTTATGATAGAAGGATTGTAGCCAAGACATGGGAAGACAAAGAAACGGAGAATCAATTTGGCATTTGGTGTAAATCACAAAGTCAAAAAGAGTAGTCAAAAAGATTTGTTTTTACCACATATTTTTTGTAATTTGATTTTGCTTAACACTTCAACCTCATTTGCCTTCAACTTGATTTCAACTTTTAGAAAACATCACAAAGCTACAGTTTTACATTTTAAAAATTATAATGGTAATGATGAAATTGTTAGTGGAAAATGAAAAAAAATTACGAGATCAAACATTTGTAATATGCACTTTCACACTGTTTTATCCATGATAACATGAAAATTTCTACATTATATTAATATTTGTGAATCTACATCAATAGACTTATCAGAAGCTGTATGTCTTTAACTTAGAGTTTAGTAGTTTAGCTTACTTGTAGTTGGGCTGAACCCAGCTCTGATAGTTTTGACATAAGAATTAGTTTTATGAGTTATTTTTTTTCAGAAAACATAACTTGTTGTACTGGGTTGAACTATTCTAAAGAAAAAGGAAAAAAAGGTAATGACATTAAAATATTTAAGTATACAGTAGTTCCAGTATTTACTGTGAAGCGTCAGTTGTGATTCCTGTGACTGTTTTGAATTCAGATTAGTTTATGCACAGTGAGATTAGCTCTTTATAGTTTAATCTTTGAGTAAAAGAGTAACACTTCAAGGAACTCTTTCATTTTTTAAGTGCATCCAACAGCAGCCAGTCTGCTGTTGATGTGAAAAAAAACTTCACCCTTATGTCCCTCAATAGGACAAACCAAAAAGATGTTTTAGTTTATGAGTCACAGGTATAGGATATGTTTCTCATTATAAATAAATTATGAATAAATGTGATTTTCAAAATCAAATAAAAAATCTCACTATGTGCAAACAGTCATTGTCTGAGAGCAGTTGCCACTTTCATGCCACAGTGAATATTTCTTCCTGGACTGCTCTTCCACTGCCTCTTTTATATGGTGCAGTGACCTCAATAGAGAAATCCACAATCCCCGCTCCTCTGCTAAGCGCCTGGTGTTCTCAGGTGCTTGAATCTCTTTAGTTTTACATCAGAGGGGATTTCAACTTCATGAATATGGATGCGGTGATGATGAACTTGATGATGAAGGTAGTATGGTCGTCATACAGATAAGTACTAATCGCATTTGGAGACCATGGCGGCAGAGCTAGGTGTAAACTTGGCCAACGGCATTATGCGAGTGGGGGTTGTGGGATATGAGTGAAGGTGCTTTTTCTGTGTGTGTGCGTGTGTGTGTGTGTGTGTGTGTGCATGAGTGTGTGTGTGTTCATGCAGATGGGATATATGTTCATGTTGAAGGGATAAGGAATCACGAATCTCGAAAGTGAAGCACACATGAAGCACACATGCAGAATGGGAACAGTGGGTGGGGTGAAGGATGTTATGTGAGCACACGTAATCCCAAAACAGGGATTGATCTCCTGACTCCTCCCCCCTCACTCCGTTCTTCCTTTCACTCCTCTAGCCTCCTCCTCCTCCTCCTTTCATCTCAGTTTTCTTTTTCTCATTGAATGTCGCTGTGTAGCTGATGTGGTAGGACGAGGGCTTATAATTAACCCAGATATCCTTCTTCATATTCAAATTTCACATCTAATCTCATCATGGATTTCTAATGAATAAACAGGATTGGCTAGCCCATTTCCATCAAACAATGTGATAGGTCAGATCACCTAGCAACAGACTAAACAACATCTCCCTCTGTATGTTTAATTCAACTATTGGCCCCTTTGGGTTCAGAATTGGTGAGGGTACATGTCCCTGCCCTGATAAACACTTGGTACTCCTGACTGGTTAACATTTTCTTTCTACATTTCAGGTTCTTGTTTTTGATAGGCAACATTTCACCTAATATGGTTTTTAATTTATGATTAATTATTTCAAGTGATTAATTATTTAATTATTTCAAGTGAGAAAATTCAGGAACTTAGCTCATGATGACCAGGCCATACAACCTACCTCCATTTTTGCGTACTAGTTACCTTGTACGACTGACACACACACACACACACACACACACACACACACACACACACACACACACACACACACACACACACACACACACACACACACACACACACACAAACACACACACACGCACACACACACACACACACACACACACACACACACACACACATAAAAAGATTAATGTCAGACAGATATAATTAAAATAATCAACAATAAATAACACACAGCAACTCTGCACATAAACATCACATATCACATGCTGATATCAGACCTATTTTATTCAGTAGAGGACTGAATCCTCTCTCAGGCAGGGGTTCTGTCACTAAGGTGCAGTGAAAGTTGCTTGACGTATATATATTTATAAAATGCTCCACTCACCTCAGGGTGTGTGGTGCATCTATGGTGTATGGCCTACATGCTCACTCAAGCGTAAGGCGATGCAGCCTCTGCCTCCCTGGCATTGCATCTAAGAGTTTGCCATTTATCTCAGATGGGTTTTTACTGTGTGCTGGAAGAAAATTTACAGTTTTGAGAAAAGAGGGTCACACAGCGGCAGTCTCAATAGATATTTGTATGCAAGACATGTATAAGGAGTTAACCACTGTGTTATACATTTAGCTTCAAAGCCTTTAAGCTGTGACTCAAAACTAGGGCAAATTTAGATGAACACTCTAGTGGAATTAACTATATGTCTTATATTCCAGCACTAAACACAACTACAAATAATGAATTTGTGTGGACAAAAGAAGCCAGATCAAATATTTTGTACATACAGTATGTGTTGCAAGATTTTATAGTAAGAAAGGAATATAAGTAAAATAGAGCACATACCTTCACTAAATTTATATCCTATAATGGTGACACCTTGCTCAGCCCCATTCATTAAGGGGCAGGCAGTGGCTCAGCGGTAGAGTGGGCGGTAGAGCGGGTCGTCCAATGTTCCTAAGATTGGCGGTTCGATTCCCTCTCCCGCCCAAAAAAACACACGGAGTGTGAGCTGACAGTGGGAGGTGTCAGCTCACCTCTGGAGTACTGCAGAGACACCCTTGAGCAAGGCGCCGTCCGCCTTCATAAGTTTCTCATTGGGGGCACTCCACAAAGGGGCTGCCTGCCACTCAACTTCCCCCTGCATGCTTACAGGCCCCCTTGTGTGTGTGTGCACATGCTACAGGGGCCTGTACAAACTAACATGTATGCATGTGTTTGCAGTATTTACTAACTAGAATGTCCTCTTAATTTCTCTTAGGGAATCAGACCAGTACAGTATATAAAATTTTTAAAAATTATCTGGTTGTCCCCACTGAAAGAACTTCCACTATGTAAAAAAAAAGACTTTGTCATGATGACATTCATCCTTCGTGGACAGTGTTGCACTACTATTACTTCATGAACAAACAAATCCTAAATTTAGATTAACCAAACAAACAAAGAAAAAAAACCCCCCCCAGCACCAATCATATAATCTTCTCTAGCTCTTGTTAGTGGAGGCAGTAAGAGCTTTAAACACAGTTAAGCAGGTGTATTTTATAGGTCAACTCACAAGCAAGTAGAGAGCAGCATATGGTGCAGAGGGGTGCAATGGAGAAGAACGGATCACAGGATATGAATTATTTCTTGCTGAACTGAGCTGATTATGATGGAAAAACAATGTGTTACAAAAATTTTGAATTACTTTGTTTTCTCTCATTCGATTCTTTATATGACCTGTGGTTAGATATTTAAATGCCTTTCTGCTCCCTTTGAAGCAGTTTAGGTGCATAAAATCATTTACAGGTAATGACACGCAGCTCCAACTTAAATTTTACTAGCAGGAATATAGTTCCTCACTCACAATTTCATTGAATCTGGAAGAATTTATAAAACTTGAAACTCATAAAGTAGTTAATACCCTGACTTTGTTTCTTTATTCATAGTCATTTACAACAAAAACAAAACAAAAAAACATGCAGGCAATTTTTTTCTCTACCCAATTTTGGACCATACTTATAATATAAACCAGCAGAGGATCTTGATGTAAAACCTCGGCTATCTAGTCCTTCAAGTAGGTCACACCATCCAGTCAGAATGATTTACAAATGTTAATTGGCCAATGTATGATCAAAGCATGGTTGCATGGCAGTTTAATTGGTATAGAAGCTTTTCTATAATCATAAGACCACATGGTTCTTTCATCCTCAGCCACAGTAGATTTTGCTTTAGGACCCCATACCAGAGCAGACATTGAGATGTCAATCTGGAAAAGAAGTTAACATCACAAAAAGACATCATCTCATATGTCACGTCATGTAGACAACAAAATAATTTGAACAACTGTTGTTTGAACCATGCAGTCTGTCACAGTGTTCACTATTTGTTCCAGTTTGAAGAAGTTTTATCCAAACTCCATAGATGGAAGCCGTTCTCGTGACGTGGCTTGCATCAGCCTAAATCTTGTTTACTGACTGATTGACAACATCGACATTTCATGGTTGGGAGGTATTCATTCTGAGCGCTTTGTGTCAAGCTTGACCTATCATCATGTCCTTCCCCTGTGATGTTTGAACGTTTTCTTGATGTCTCATGTCGTCTACCAGTTTTGACATCAGACAAAATTTCTTCATATTTCCACTGCAATAATATTTTGATCAGATGGATGTGGTCAGTGATTTGATTCAAAGGTGACTTTAAAGAGGGTAAGAATTTTCAAGTCATCGGTTGTTTTGTCCTTTTGTTTTTAATCCTTATGTTGTATGTTAGCTAGCTACCATGACTGCCCATGGTATCAAGCAAAGTACCCATAAAATTAGAAGTATCCTCAAATTAAACTTTTTTTTACGCCAACAAAGAAAAATCATGTATGTTGTGAAGCATCAAGGATATATCTTGAAGCTTTTCACAGTCACAAAGAGCAGCACTCTATATGAAGTCCATGATATTTATTGAAAGGACATTACTTGTATTAATTTAAGTATTGCAGGTAACATAATATTAACATAAGGAAATCTATCCTTACTCATCATGTTGTCGAGTCCGCGTGAGTTACGTCAGTTGTTTACCGTCATGTTTGGTATCTCACTGAAGTGTCTACAGATATTAAATGTTTTGGTGATATGTCTGTACATTATGGGGCATTCCATGTTTGCTGAGTTGGCTTCACAGCTCTGTGTTGTTGTAGACTGTCAATTGTTACAACTGCGACTGACTGCTGAGTAACCAATCTAGCTGTTGTCTGTTGAGATTCTCATACGGGCCATGCTAGATCAATGTATTGAATAAAGTAAACCTGTGTTGTAGGAGGAAAAGGCTGAAAATGAGGGGAAAATGAGAGACAATATGCAGCCATGTCCAAAAATGTTGTTCTTCAGATGAAGAGGCCTCTTTGGTTGAGAGGAGGATCTTTAAGCGTCAAGCTTCTCATGAGTCGAGTTGACTTTATTAAATACAGATATCTGCAGTGGTTGTTTAAGTCATGTAAGATAACGGTTCTTGTCAATTCTTTTGATATGCAGTATGACTGCCAAAAAATTTAGGATCAACTGCAAAGTGTAATATTGTTCCCATTCCCCTTTCTGTCAGTTGCATTGCCCTATGTTATGACCTGCTGGCATCACAGCTGTGATTCATACCTAAGGCTTCCTGATTACAGAGTCATTTTCAGGCAGCTCCTCACATCTCCTGCACACGGATCAAAAGATAATTAGGTACTGCCAATTACATTCATGTATTGCATGCGGTAGGGAAGAGGTTGATTCTGCCTTTGCCTTCTGCAAAATAGCATAGATGTCGTTGTGAAAATACCATGTGTACTCATACTGCATGACATCATAGTGTATAACACAAGCATAGAAAAGATTTGTTTGCAGTAGAAGTATTCGCTTCATAGCGGTACCTTGAAGTTTTAATTTATAAAATGAATATTTTTAGAGAACACATGGTAATTCTCGTTTTGTCATCACAGACAAGAATTTGGAAAAAATCCACTAACTTTTAATTATAGCCAACGCTCACAAGTGTTTAGACCACAAGAATGAAATTAAACCAGAGATGGGTGACAATGAGCCTTCAGTCAGAATTCGAGGATAAACATCACCTCTTCACTCTCAGGAGCCAAGAATACGCAGATATTTTCAAAAATATTGTAACCAGCTGTGATTTTTTTGTCCTCATGTTAACATGTCTTCAGTGAGTTGTTTGATGATGTGCAAACGACTTTCTTCTGGAATTCACAATTACAAAAGGAGGTTTCACTGTGTATGTAAAAGCAAGACACACACACACACGCACGCACGCATGCACGCACGTAGGGAAGTAGGGAAGCAAAACTTGTTTTCTTGACATCTCACCAAGGACAAATCTAGAAAAAGATTTTTTACTGAATAGCATATATCTATATTTTTCTTGGAAAAACCCTGGCATTCGGACATTTTAACAGGGAAATGTTATGTTTTTGCCGTACATGAATCAGAGAATGAAATGACATTGGAAATCAATAGACAGCTTTAATTGCAGAATTTCAGATATATTTTTCTTTAA
Organism: Antennarius striatus; assembly: GCF_040054535.1. Classification (NCBI taxonomy): domain Eukaryota; kingdom Metazoa; phylum Chordata; class Actinopteri; order Lophiiformes; family Antennariidae; genus Antennarius; species Antennarius striatus. The sequence goes on along the minus strand of NC_090782.1, from coordinate 15,447,150 downwards.
ACAAACAGTACACCATCCATTTAGTGTAACCCATGGCCATAATATATATTTATATATATATTAGGGCTGTCACTATAACGCGTTAATTAGATTAATAAATTAAAGCGCTATAAAAATTAACGCAATTAATCGCGAGTGGCAAATTTGGCTCACTGAGGGATCCGTAGGCTGCAGTGACGTCACTTCCTACCTGCACCACTAGTCAAAAGCAGGATGACAGACAACAAAGATGAATGCGACACAGGAGAGCGAGGCAAGCCCACTCGGACCTTTGGGCGGGAAGTTTATTTCTAAAAAGAACAAAGACGGGACTATCAACAGAAAACGTAGTGAGAATGACAAGTCTAAGATCCTAGTGGTGATGGAAAAAGAGCAGAAGAGAGCAGAGGTGATAGATGTGGCGATTCCAGCTGACGCCAACATCAGGAAGAAGGAACACGAAAAGATTGAGAAATATCAAGGGTTGAAAGAACAGCTGGAACAGATGTGGAAGATCAAGGTTAATGTGGTCCCCGTGGTAGTAGGAGCACTTGGGGCAGTGACCCCCAAACTGGAAGAGTGGCTCCAGCAGACTCCTGGAACAACATCTGAAGCCTCAGTCCAGAAGAGCACAGTCCTAGGAACAGCTAAGATACTGCGCAGAACCCTAAGACTCCCAGGCCTCTGGTAGAGGACCCGAGCTTGAGGATGACACACAGATACCACCCTACAAGGGTGAGAGGGACATTTTTATATATATATCTTTCTATTGTATATCCCTCATACTCTGTCAAAATAACCTATTTTATGCCGACTACCAACAACATCCAGTGTTAATACTACACATACATGAGCATACATCAGAGGTCTATATGAAAAAGAAAATGAGGTCTTTTCATTCTTAATAGGATTTCTCAACCCCCCTTCATTGACCTGAACTGTTTTTCGGTCCTGTAGGAGACTTAATGGAGTGTGTCTTTTACAAGCTTGTTGGAGTTGACTCCCTGCTGTTAATGCAGTGAGAGATGAGCAGCTGGATGAGCAGAGACAGTCACCACCTCACCCTGGGTGACTGAACAAACTCCATCGTGAGCAGCAATAATACAGAATCAGAATCTCTGTAGGTGCCGGGCTTTGAGACTGGTGGCATCTGTAATGGTATTTTATGTTCTGTACCCTATTTCTAATCTCAAGAACTTTAATGTCCTACTTTCATGCTCAATGGCTGTTAAAACTATTGTAATGCTGCTTTGGCTTGCTTTCTGTTTCTGCCAAAACTTCTCAGAGACGTCTGCATTGTTCTCTTTGCACAAACAGCTAAATTAAGACAATATGGCTGGTATACAGTATGAAAGGTTTGAAATACACTTAATGTTTGTGTGTTCTCTAAGTATGTATCAAGGCTTCTGGCATTATTTTAGATACTGGAATAGTCATGAGTTTCCTGTTTTCCCTACATGTCTAAAGTAAATTAAAATGACAGAAACCTGTAAGTATAAGTGGCAAAGCAAATATCAAATACAAGTGGGTTATTTTCATTTATGCTGGGGTAATGCTGTGTCAATTACATCACATGGTCATGGAAATGAAGACTTAGCAGTTGTATACATAAAGCGCAAAAATAATTCAGATAAAAGCCAGCGTAAAAACATTAGAATTGCAGTTTGAAAATGGACCTTTAAAAGGACTCATTAAAGCATTTACTGTAGGACCCAAATGCAAAGCACATCAGGTAAGGGAAAAAGAGATTTATTAAACCAAGGATTGCTGCTAGATGGTGGAGCAGATGACCAGGCTGAGCAGGTAGTTGGCATGAGGTAAGTAGTAGAGGCAGGCAGGCGACAGGACCGGAACTGGTAACATGGGGAAAACAAAAATTCAAGGGAGGAGTAATTAGAACCACGGTGCTGATACTGACTAGCAGTACAAACGAACTGCCGATGAAGGGTGGGAAGCTGGTCCTCATGAAGGTATGAAGATTGGTGATTGGAGACAAGTGTGCTGCTCTGCTGCAGGGAGTGGCCACGTCCAGGTAGATGGAAACCAGGAGTGACTCAAAGGGAAGAGGGAGAGAGAGAAGGAGCAACTGCAAATCCTGATGTTCTGCTTTGTAATAAACCAAGAACAGTCATACATTCTATGCTAAATACATAGTAAAGCCATTTTACGGTGGTTGTCTTGCCTGTTAATTAGACTGATACCAGCAAATAAAATGTACTTTAGGAAAATTATGTATTGTGAAAAACCAGCATGATTTCTTGGCTGAGATCCAAGCCTTGTTATAACTTTATGGAAACATCAAATGAAATTCTTTACATGCTGGGTTAGGCTCCAGCCACAGAATATGTATGGAATTTATTTATAGCCTCATCCCACTTTCCGCCAAGCTGGGTTGTGCCTGCTCTTTCCAGATGTTTAATTGAAGTCCCGTCAGTTCCCAAGTTTTTCATTTGAGTCGACACTTTTAGGCAGAAGGAGTGAGTTAAGAAACAGAGAAAAAAAATTGCCTATGCATGAAGACTCTATCAAAGCAGTCAGACAAGATATAGCACAATGCCTCTGGGATGATCACTGTCTGCATTCAATGGAGGTACATTCACTGAAAATGTGCAGCCTAATTCCAAGCCAGTTCTTCAGCCACCATTTCAAAGCTCAAAAGTTGATTTGATGTAACTGATTATAAAATGACAGACAGACATGGGAGAACAAAACCAGTTAACCACGAGACTAAAAAAAATAAATAAACACTGGTTTTTGCTCCTCCAAACTCAAACCCCCTGCACAGCAATTAGAAATCAACAAGGCTCAAGGGAAAAGGGTCTGCAGATGCATTTGGATGAGGGCCCACAGTACCTTTGTATATTGTTGGCAGGGAGAAGTTGCCCTCCAGCTATGAGCAAAACCACTCTTGCCTTTCCTTTGAGATACTGCCTGTTATTGCTGGCTATTTCTGAGGGTAGGGGAGTATGCTAGTGACTCAGACAGACAGTTGTAATTAAGGACAGCTTCCCAGCCGGATGAGAAGCAGGCGATAATACGGATGTGTACAAATTAACCCCCCTCACCCACACACACCTATAGCATGAGCAACTTATGTGGCACACAAGGTTTGTAGTCATACATGGAGGCATCCCAGATGAAAGCCTCAGAAAATCTTTGTAATGATTTGAACAAGTAGGACACTACTCATTAGAGATGCATTTGTGTGCATGAGGCAAAGGGATTTATTATTTTCAGTCTCTCTTTTCTTGCATGCGTCTTCTGAATCTGCAAGATATTTTGATATGTTTTCAGTTTAGGAAATCTGTTCAGAAGTGAGGGAGGATGGTTGCACACCCGAACTGAATAATATGTATTTGCTTTAAATGACTTCAGCTTTCTCAGTGTTTTTGTTTTTTTTGACACAGTAACATGTGAAGATGAAAAGAAATTAAATTATGTCAGGCTTAAGTGTTGAGTTTGAAGATGAGGTCAGAAAAAAAATACATTTCTGTCCATTTGTGCTAGGACAAATAAATAGATTGGTGGTATAAAATGATTTAACAGAAACCAAGAGTGCATTTTGCACTTTTGAAAGCTTTTCATTATTGGTGTTTCTATATTTCTGTTGCTTGTTCAGACCTGTCAAACAATTTATAATGCTAGTCAGTAGCTATAAAAAATATGGTAGAACCTCACATGTACGCTGTCCCTTACAACAACCTCAAAATTCAGTGCACCATAAATTTGTTGGACAGTAACTCAATTCCACCAGTAGAGCCACCTTCTCACTGCCCAACTCCAGTCTCGTTGCCTAGATTCAATTGTTGTTTGGCTGCCTGAAGCATTACTGAATAGGCACTTCTTGTAGTTCAGAGCCATGATTAGCCAGGCCCTTTTTGCTCCCAAGCACTCATAACTTTTGTCATCAGTAAGCCTCGCTTCCTCCTCACTGCGTGTGCAGCAGAAAAAAACATGAAGGTTCCAAGGCTAGTCAAACATGTGCACATGTTAACCACCACTGTTTCCCACACTTCTCTGTCATACTCTTTTTTTTTTGCAGTAGTAGCCTGGGAACCCCAATGCAAAAAGCCTCTCAACGGTCAAAGTCCCATTAATTCTTTTCCGGAGATTCCTGTAATCATAATGCTACAGAGCCCCCTCTTCTGTATTTACCTACAGGACTTCTTCCACATGGCTCTGAAAGGGGTACTTCTGTTTTCCATGTGAATCACCAAAGTGACATTGTTTGCTATATTAACCAAATGAGCTATGTTTGCTCTAATTATTAGATGGATGTAAAATAAATTGGCTGCACTGCTTTTAGCCTAACAAAAGAGCTTGTTCTACAGCTCAAGACATGTAAATGAAGATGGCAGAGCTCAGATGTTTGAAGCCATGGTTTCTATTACCTCTTTTTGATATTTGTTTTCAGTTTTTACATGTGATATTTCTGTGTAATAATATCATCACCAGAGTTATAGATGTGAAGGGACATTTTGTTTTCTTTGAAAAATCATAACCATGAATTTAAATTACTGCTTTATACATTGAATGTATTTACCGGTAGTTGAAGATTGTGTGACTTAATTGACGGAAAGTAATAGAATTTCCATAGACCATATATATACAGCATCATATAAACTTAAGAAAAAAGAGATCCAGTGGGTATGAATGCACTTCTGTTATACAGTTATGTATAGTAAATGTAGGTGCAATTTAATATGCAATATTACAGCCATTTACTTTGAGTAAACAACATCAATATTCAAAGTGGCTGCATGGTCTGTGGCGCAGTGGGTAGCGCTGTTGCAGCACAGCAAGGTGGTTCTGGGTTTGAGTCCCACTCTGTGCAGAGCTTGCACTTTCTCTTTGTGTCTGCGTGGGTTTAGAAGATGGACAGATGGATGGATGGACACATGGTCTGATGCCAAAATTAATGATCCTTGAACGCTTTTTAAACTGCATTCTGTCCACATCAGTTTTTTTTTCGGTGGCCCGTTGACTTTGCATCATCCAGCCCATTTGAAATAACTCTCCTTCGATAACATTGAGGACAATTTTTAGTAGGTAACTGGAGGCTCAAAAAATGTTTTTCAAATAATGTGAGGTATTCTCTACCACTCTAAGGAAATTTGCCGAACATTGGCAGTGGTTTTTTTTTTTTTTGCTTAACATGTATTGGGGCGGCAGTTGATCAGTGTGCGTGGTAGAGCGGGTCGTCCACTGTTCGATTCCCATTCCTGCCCAAAAAAACACCCGAAGTGTGAGCTGACAGTGGGAGATGTCAGCTCACCTCCGGAACACTGCCGAGGCGCCCTTGAGCAAGGCGTCGTCCCCCTTACAAGTTGCTCATTTGGGCGCACCACGAAGGAGCTGCCCTCCACTCTACCTCCCTTGCATGAGTACAGGCCCCCTGTGTGTGTGTTTGTGTGTTAAGGGCCTGTACAAACATATACAGTATATGCATGATTTAACTAACTAGAGTATGCCACTCATTTCCCTGCGGGGATTAAAATCAGTATATAAAATTTCAAAAAAAAGAAAAAGGTGAAGATTTCTTTCTGAATCTCTGGACCTTTTAGTTATAATATTTAGCTCATTTTATTTATTTGATTTATTATTTGTATTTACTAAATTATGCCAAGGCTAGCTCCAAATGTTTTCATGCTGTAAGTGTAATTAATAATACCAAGTGCCCATTTTGTATAGTGTGGATTTAATTGTGGCTTTCACAAAGAAGGTGTTTTAAAACTGTCTGACCTTGTAGTCATTTCAGTTAAATACACAGTAAACCCAAAGCAAAAGCAAGAGAAGGACCATCAAAATAAAAATAAGGATATTATAATGTCAAATGCAGACATTCTTTTAAGAAACAAAATAATAAACAAATACAACATCCTATATATTTTATTCCATTTGTACTTACATTGTGTTACTTAGTTTATCTGTAATGTCCAGCTGTATAGCTAAGACATATCAAAATGCAATTTGCACTCCAAAAATTTTGGATCCCTGACTGAATTCCCAGGAGGTCACACATGCATGAGTACACACACACACACACACACACACACACACACACACACACACACACACACACACACACACACACACACACACACACACACACACACACACACACACACACACACACACACACACACACACAGAAATATAAACACAAAGTTTCAAGTATGAAAAGGTTTGAGAAAGAGAGAAAATGAGAAGGACAATGATGTCAGGAGATGCTTTGTACACATATATGTGTTTGTGTGTGTGTGTGTGTGTGTGCGTGTGTGTGTGCGTGCGTGTATGGGGCATGAGGGTGCCCCCTCATCATACCTCCCTTTGTTATGGGCTAATTTCACAATCTTTTTATCAAGAATAGGGTTCCCACTCAGTATGTTTAAAAAGGGCCCCTTAACCGTGACCCCTCATTATGTACAGCCCCTCCCAGTACAACTGACGAGGCCCCTCAGGGCATCAAGCACCAGCAACAGAAAAAATTTGTTCACACAAAACACATTTGCATTTGATTTGATTATCCTTCATGGTTGATTCATGGCCTTCTGAGCTTCTGTTATGGGATCGTTTAGACAAGCTGTCAGCCTGACACACTAACTTACGCATCACTTTTTTTTTCTCAAAACAAAACAATTCCTTCTGTCTCAACAAAGCAGGCTGGTTTTCATCAGTAGGTACTTGAAAACCAAATGATGGAAATTGATCCGACATGACTAAGGCAGAAATATGGACATGGACAAAGATGTAGATGTATAGTTTAATAGGAATGGCAGACGTCCCCACCATACCCAGTGATTATTGAATTATTCCCAACAACTGTTTTAGTCAAAAATATATAGAAAATCGTTGTTCTGTGGCAGTGTCTCCTTGATGTATTTTGTGAACAAATTGTTACCAGATTTGTTAAGTTCCGCCTTTCTACCTCAGTTACCCTAATCATGTCATTAGCATTTTCTTGCTAATGACTGACATGATGTTTCTATGTCTGGTTTTGTGCCCAGGGTCATTGACTAGATGTGGAAGTAGGGTAAAACAAGGAAGACACCCATATTTGTGCATTTTTTAAAATTCAGTTACAATGTGCATCAGCATATTAAGAAATTCCCTCTCACCTTGTAGGGTGGTATCTGTGTGTCATCGTCTAGCACAGGCCCGCTACCAGAGGCCTGGGAGTCTGAGGATTCTGCGCAGTATCTTAGCTGTTCCTAGGACTGTGCTCTTCTGGACTGAGGCTTCAGATGTTGTTCCAGGAATCTACTGGGGCAACTCTTCCATTTTGGGGGTCACTGCCCGAAGTTCTCCTACTACAATGGAGACCACGTTAGCCTTGATCTTCCACATATGTTCCAGCTGTCCTTTCAACCCTTGATACTTTTCATGTTCCTTTTTTGTGTTCCATTGTTATCAACCACTTTATGTGGTATGTCCCATTGGGATTTGGGTTTTTCTAGTCCATATTTATATGTGTGTGTGTGTGTGTGTGTGTGCGTGCGTGCGTGCGTGCGTGCGTGCGTGCATGCATGTGTGTGTGTGTGTGTAATATGTAATTTTAAAACCAGCAAATCACAATTCAGATTTATGAAAATCCCATGACCTAAAGACATTTTGGTATTGATATTTTAATAGTGGGCTATTGTACCTAAAGTCTGTTGGTGGCACTCTTCTAGATTGGGAGTCACAGCCCCTAATGTACCCATCATCACCGGGACTTTCATATCTGTTTTGGTTCTTCAGACAGTTTTTTATTCTTGTCAGCGCATGGTGTCCCAACATCTTACATCCTGTTAGATTGTATTGGGCTCTCTCAGGGGTACGTTTGTCCATTTTGCACCTTGGGTCCCTCTATCTTGTGCTTACTTCTCATGAACTGCTATGATCAGAACCACTGTGATGTTTTTTTTTTGTAGCCACAGATATAATTTTGTGTTTGCACTGGTCTGCAATGATACACACTCCTCTTCATTCTTCTTCATCATCATCCTCTTGGGGTGGGGGGGGGGGGTGTAAATGGATGCTTTTTGTTTCATAGTGGTTTGTTGCTCTGACTCACTCACCCTTGCTTTCTTAGAGTTTCAGGGTTCTGGACCACGGTTTAAACTCTCCATTATTTGAGTTTTTATGTCTTGATACCAATGATACCAATCTATTTTGAGGCCAACTCGAATTCCAGCTTTGTTTTTCTACTGCTAAGACATATATGTGGATAGCTTGGATCTTATTTTTCACTTCAATTCTGAAAACTCTTCTCTGTGATCTGGCGGAAAGTTTTCTGATCGATTCAGAAAACCAGTGGGGCAAGTGCATCATTTGTGGTCTTCCATTTGTGGCTTCATAGAGTTCCTGATGAAGGTCCACTCTTAGTCTTGTACAGTGCCTGGCACTCCAGTGTCCACGCTTGGGACACTGAATTATATACTTCAATGCAGAGACTACTCAGGTTGGTAAACATAGCCTTACAGTCTTGGGCGATTTAATTTCAACTAGTAGCTTGTGCTTTGACGCTATGATGCTTTTCGATGCTTTGCTCATATACTGACTGGTGTGCCTTTTCAACTTAGCAGTTGATGCCTATGAAGCCCTTCCAACGTTGTTAAAAGGCAGGTTATTGGCCAGTAGTTGGAAGTTGTTTTCCCTTGTGCAGATCCATCATGATCAGGGTTGTCGTGGGCTTAGTTTGTAATTCTGGGTCAGTATTTGTGGCATTTAAGCTGCCAGGTTATCATGGAGGGCTGTTAGCTTCTTCAGCCATTAGATGTTGCTTATGTAAGATCCTAGTGCTGTCCATCTCTACATGTCTGTGACTAAGGCCCCGTCCACACGGTGCCAGAATTTTTTGAAAACACAACTGTTTTGTTGTGTTTACACCTTCTGTCCACACGACAACGCAGATATCCGGAACGAAAACGCAACTTTTTGAAAACGCTGGCCGAGGTGGATTTTAAAAAAAATGCTGGGTCTGCGTTGTCCTGTGGACGGTATATCCGCAACTTTTTAAAAACGCTGACGTCTTGCCTGCGACGAAAACCTCTGCCACCACATGGTTTGGCATGCTTATAGCCATGTTCGAAAACGCACCGGTGCATTTACGTGTGGACGGAGATATGTTTGAAAACGCAGTTGTGTGGACGCAAATCTTTTTTCGATGCGTTTTTAAAAAGTTGCGTTTTCAAAAAAATCCATCATCATATGAACGGGGCCTTATTGTTGGATGTCTGTCTTAGTGATGTTAATTGGTTCCTGTTTAGAGAGGTTGCTGTTGATTTATCTGCATGGATGCTGTATGATGCTAATTTCTCCAACATGGCCTTCCAGTACTCTTCTGTCTGTGGTCGGGCCTGCTCTTGTGCCCCTGTAGTAGAACTAGGATGGAGCTCTGGAAAACAATCAATTTTTACTCTTTAACGGGTGTATCTTCCCATGAGTCTTTGTTTGGCATTCTGTAGAGCAGCATCTATGGACACGTTGACCCAGGAAATGCACACAGCTAATGCCCAAATACTTGATAGGCAAAAGTTTAGCCTACCTACTATCTACCAAGATAAGATATATTGCTCATCTGCTTTTTCCATCAGATGATGACCACCTGTCCAAGATGATCACATTTCATAAATGTGAAAAGGGATCTTTTCAGCCAGGTTTAGCTAAGTGTAGTCAACACAATTGAAATATTGTGGCCAAGTTGTGATATCAAAGCAAGTCATGTTTTAAACATTGAAAAAGTTTGCAATGCTACTAGGGCAGCACAGTGGGGCAATGGGTAGCGATGTTGCCTCACAGCAAGAAGATATTTGGTTAAATTCCACCAGGGGCCTATCCATGTGGCGTTTGTCTGCCCATGTCTCTATGTGCTCGACAGCTTCTTCCCATCTCCAAAAAAACCCAAACATGAAACTTGGGTGAATTGTCCTCAAAGAATTCCAGGTTATCTTTTTAAATGAGAATTGGTTCTCAAATTATATATCTGGGTAAGTAACGAATAAAAAAAATAAATAAATAAAAAGAAGCTACTTAAATGAAAACCCTAATATCAAAAAATGTGTGTAAAATGTGGGAACATTTTTAAAAATGCTCTTTTTGAAATACTTTTGTGCATATCCATTTTCCATATGATGTGGTCATATGCCTCTGCTCCAGGGCTTGTTCAGATGCTCTTCTTTCGTGTTCTCATATGCCTGGTGCATGAGTGTGTGTCTGCGTGTGTGAGGACATATCTGCAGGGCAGCTGTGTCCTCGATATGTGGGGACCTGACCCAGCTGTCACAAACCATGCTGTGTCAAGTCTCTCCGAAAACATGGAAATAAAATTTATGTTCATCTCTCAGCAGGAACTGGCAGGAAACTGTCAGTAGTTATTATAAACAAATGAGTCTCTTCTGACCACATTTCTGCCTTATTTTCTCAAACTATATCTGTAACATTAATTGAGACTTAACGCTGAAACGGCATAAACAACTGCATTCTTTTCATCCTAAGGTGATTTGTCCAAAAATATTTTTTAAATTATTTAATCAACGTCATAATCAAATACACAATAAACTGTGGACAAAGATGAAGGTTGTTTTTTCTTTACTTTTTATCAATTATGACTTTGGCACCTGTTTTTTGATGGAAAGTCAAAAGTCAGTGGCTAATATCCTACATGCATTCAATGTGGTAACTCAGTAACATGAAAGGGACAGCAATAACAATCATGTTTCCTGTTACAAAATCAATAGTGCTGTCACTGTGACTATTATCAGTTGAAAGATTGAATAACATCTTGTCTTGGCACTGTGTTCACTGGTTAATAATTTTGCTACACATGTTGGTGTAATTAGATATTATGGACAGTGTTTATCAAGTCAGCAGCCATGGTTCATCAATATCGAGCACTGAGAAATAACCCTTTCTTCAAATATCTAGAAGAGAAAACCTATCAAAATGTGTTAAACATCAATTAATTAGATATGCATAATAATTATGAGGTTGTAAAAATATTTATATATCCATATATATGAATAAAACTGCCTACCATGAATGCCACATTCTAGCACGAATGCCACATTACTTTCAAAAATACCAACAAGAATGTTGACACGACTGAAAAAAATGGTTTAATGTACTGCTTGTTTCATATAGAAAGGAAAAGCTACTTGACATACGGTATTTTGATATTATTGGTTCATCAGCCACTATTTTCACAATGTTGAAAAGACTAGAAAGTCCCTTCCTGTCCATTATGTAGTCATAAATGTGAATACTGAGGGTGAGAAATATCCAACATTCCACACTCAACACTTACTTCATATTTTGAGTACACTATCTTGGTACCTATTTTTTACTTCATGATAACTTTTTTGTTAATACGATTACATTCAAATTGATAAATTGGCAAGATTAAAGCAGGTGTGCTATTTGAAACTCAGCCATTTGTCCTTACATTTTTAAGAGGCAGGTGACCTGTAGTTGTTTGCTTCAGATATTGCACAGGAATGAGTGCTTCTACAACTAATTACACTTCTTATTGGTGTGCCAGGATACCAGACATTATTTTTTATACACTTATGTGGTACAGAACATGATGAATCTTCACTGTCATGCAAAAAACTTTCATCAGCTGCTGAAATTTACAAGATTTTTGGTGAAACATGACACATAAACACATCAGCTTTAATGCATGTCACACTCTCAGGGTATCTATAATCTAATTTCGTGTATGCTTCATATTTTGGGTCTGCAGAAATTTTGCATTCTCTGTATTTTCCTCCCTTAGTCCACAGTGTAGACAGTGCTCTGGGGTTAAATATAATACGGATGAGCCCTTTAAAGCAAATGCAATCTGAAAGGCTGGCAAAGGCGAAGGGACGCAGCTGTCAGCGAAGCATGTTTTTTTTAAGGGCTGCCCCTAATGATTGGAGACAGTTGGCAATTACGTAAGTATTCACATTTAGGCCACTGTGCTGTATACTGCGCTGAGCCCCCGGACCTTGGAACACATGCAAAATGGGAAAAAGAAAAGGAGGAGGATGTGATGGGTGAACAGGAGCGAGAACAGAAGAGTGGGGGAACTGGCGGAGAACCAAAGAGGGGGAACAGCAATGCACGTGCCAATACAGAGAGCAGCATATACAGACGGACTGAAACAGAGGGGGATGAGGTATGAGAGGATTGATGAGGAGAGAATGACAAAGAGATAATCACAGATGACACGGCAGACAAAGAGAGAGAAAATAAAAGATGCAGAAAAATTAGAGCAGAAATGGAGGAGGATGAGGGGAAGTAAACTACACCCTTCAACATTTCATGTGATGACCTGCAAGTGTGAAAACTTGATATCAGCTCCATACCTTAACTGTCCAAAAGGCTACACTGAGTGAATGCATGTATATTTCACATTTTTCACCGGCAAACTGTTTTCAACATATTTATGTTGAGGCTTTGTTAGCTTAAACAAAAAAACCAACCAAAAAAAACCCATGGATGATAGTAGATGTCGCTATACTTTTCATTCTGATGCTATATTTACACAAGTGTCAACATTTGAGGAGGGTTTGTGTGTACAGCAACTCGTATCAACAGCTAAATCAAAAACCCTGCTAAGTAAAGCGGAGCAGCAAAAACATCAACTTAAAAAGAGAAAACCTGGCTTTTGCATGTGAGTTTTACTCGTGTGTAACAAGGCGTTAAATGAAATATACAATTTGCAAAACACAATTGTCCCATCAGGCAATGCTAGTGCAGTATTAGCAATATGTCTGCTATTACATTGCTTTGGAGTTTCCTCTGAGCCAAGAGCATGTGTTTGGCCCCACCACCTGTTTCAAATTCAAACTCATGCTAACAGTTGCCTGAGAAAAAGATTGATGCACGCACATATACACACAAACAGTACGCACACAGACATGCGTTGTTCAGTGAGTAAGTGGGGATTATGATTATCCACAGTGTGATCATCAGTATGATACTAAATTTCTCAAATTTGTCTGACATGCAGCAGCATATGTAAGATAATTTGACAGCATAGCATTTCTCATATAGTGTTGTTACTTAAAATGGTTAAAAGCATCTATTTTCATCCAATTTCTCTGGCATTACTTGTGTTGTGTGTGTCACACACTCTGAGCAGTTCAAATGATTTCACTGACATGTGGAGAACTACACCTGCACACAATTTATACAGTACGTGTAAATAGAGATATATGAGTGTGTGGTTGTTTGTCATATTTGTAGTGTGCATGAGTAAAGGCTTTAGCTGTAGTCTCAACCGGTGGATATTGAGTGTGGTCCTCACTCAGGAAGCACTGATGGCCTTTGCTATATTAGCAGACTTGTCAGCAGTGCTTGGAGTGGCATCCTATGGAGCCCGCTCATCTGTTGTCAAATATTTATAAATGTCATATAGTTAAGGCCTCAAAATGACGGCATCAATTTCTGTGAGGATCCCTAATATAATGAGCTGGTAATTTTATTAAAAACCTACAAGGTATGTGTGGTTGTGAAAATTTTTCCATCAGCGTTGACCTTTTATTCTTTGTTCTTGACAATTAATTTAGCAGTAACTGAAATGAACCTGAATTTTTTGGTGATGCTCATTTGCTATCTTTTTGAAATTTTAATTTAAAATTTTGGTTGATACAGAGTTTTACAGTTGCTTGCTTTTAGATTAATTGATCTGCATGAGAGCAGGCTCATCAAATCATTCTGATGGAATTTAGGATTATGCCAAAAACAGAATTTAACACATGTACCTTGATGATTCCTTTTTCTATCTTTTTTATTTAAAGACCTTCAATTTTCACTCTGTCACTCTGCTTTTCCTCATATGTAAATTTATACAGCTGTAGTATTGCTTTGGATCAGGTCAAAGTTCAACAAAACTCCACTTGAGTAATATAGTTTATATGCACTGGAGAGCACTATTTAAGATACGTCATCCTTTTCCTTGATCCATCTGCTTGTATACTTTTTGATCATTGTTCATTTTCCTTCCATGACTGAACTCTCCTTATATATTATATTCAGCATCTGCATTAAGAGCTGCCAGTGGCGACTGGTATTAGCTTGCACACTTTGTTTGTTCAAGACACTGTCTCAGTAAGGCAGCAGCAACAAAGGAGCTGTGTTCATTTCTTCAGACAGTTCATGTCGTGTTCTGTTAGTTTGGGCAGAAACATATTAATTTAATATGCCTTGTTCGAGAGAAAAGACTATACAGAGTGTACAGATTGATGCTGGTGCAACGGCTGCTTTTGCATTTTTAAATGTATGTATGACAGTGTATGTTCAGTCTATGTTGGAACATTTTATTAAGTTTTATTAATAACTGCCATGGCAGTTTTTGTTTTCATCGTGTGCTTTTGTTTGTTGGTCTGTCAGCAGGATTATCCAAAAATTCTTGAACAGGTTTTCATTACAACACAAAGGGAGGATTCTTTGACCAGAACAGACCATGAAATTTAGGTTCAGATCTGGAAAAATTATTGGTTCTAACAGTCCCCTTTTATTTAAGTTTATTTAAGTCTATTAATACCCACACATTAATTGAGCATTAATAGATTTTGCAACATTCATCCGTTTGAATACAGTGTTAATCTTTATATATATACAGTATATTTTGTAGCAACACCATTTCACACACTCATAGATATCAAGCGATATCATTTAGGTCTACACATTTTTCCCAGATAGAAAACCTTCAGAATTTTTAAGCTCCACTATATTTTGGTCCATTTGATCCAAGACCCATCATGCCACTGACTTCCATGAATGAACAGACTGGTTAAAATGGCCTCCTTCATAGGTAAAAAATGTAAGAAAAAAAATCAAGAATCTTGATGAAACAAGTAAGGCACATGTAGTGAATCATTATATCTTAGCATTTAGTGCAGATCCAAAATAAATTTAGATTTACAGCTTTTAAATGAATAGGTGTTGCAATTCATGTAACCTTAAAATATGGCCTGGGATTATAATTTTGGGTATGGCTTGATGGTAGTAAAGACCTTGGCAGGGGTTTTCTACTTATGTATTAATATATATTCATGTCTACGTATGTATTTATGAAACCATACATTTGAAGAACCTCACGTCAATCCCCAATCAAAGATCACATGTGATCACAAATCACATGTGGTACTTTTAATGGACTACTGCAATGAAAACCTCCCTCAGTCATAGGCAAACAATGACAGAGCGGCAATCAAAGCGACAGCTGCTTAAAAGCCTGCAGGCCTCATTTGCATTTTTTACTTCCTGCATATGTGGTACAGTTTGACAGGCCGGCAAGTTTGTCTCCTGTCTCATCACTTGTAAATTCCACACGGATTACCCCCTGTCTCTGACACGTCGGTAAGAAACGGCTTCGATTTTCAAATAAATAAATAAAAAATAACTTGCAGGGCAGCTTGTCATGGTGCGATTGCTAATCTATGAGGGAGGATTTGAATAAGTCCTCAGTGGCTCTGCGCTCCCTTTCCTCAATCTCTCTCTCATCCCTCGCTCGGCGGCCAACTCAGAAGGAGGGCCCCTCTCTGAGAGCCCATTGCACAAAGTGAGATTAATTTCAACATCATAAATAACTGTGAAAAGGTCGCCGCGGGGAACTCAGAGACAGTGCCGTGTTACAGAAACAAATGTTTTTGACTCTGGTTTACCATTTCAATCCACACTCTTAATCCTGTTTTTGTTTTAGCAGAACTCTAGAAAGCCGTGATAGGTTCTATTATAATGACATGATACATTGTCTCCAGTGTGCCTATCCAAATGGATGTTTCAAAAATTACTGATAATGTTGAGTAAATAGATCCCTACATATCCAGGATGTCATTTTTAGAATCATTATCCTCGCATGTTGCAAAATTTAAAGATTTGCCATCGAGTAGAGGCAAACTGCAGTTCAGTGACTGCAAGGCAGCAAATCCATCCGTCAGATATCTTAAAAAACAACTTTGTCAACAGCTACAGTCAACTCTAGTTAAAGACCCTATATATTCATACTTCAACAAAGCTTCAACAGGTCACGATTTGGGTCTGGTTTGTCTGTATATTAGTAGAAACAGGTAAACTGGTTGACCTTTATGAAACTTTGTAGAAGAATGTATGCTGGGTTAATGAATTACCAATTGAATACCGGAGCAGATCCAAATCATGGGCCAGATACACAGATTGTTTTTATTTTTCTCTGAGTAGAAAACCGTGGGTTGGATGTCTCAGTGGAGTGGGGGTGGGTGAGCGAGCTAGACAATGAATAAATAGAGGGAGTGGCGTTAACAAAAGAAATGATCTGTAAAATACTTTTACATTATTTATGCGTAAAGGGGAAATAACCGTCCCTATACCTCCATATAGAGAAAGTGACAGACTGCTATATTTGAAGTGAGCTCAAAGTGCAAGTGAAGCACAGCTGGTAGTGTGATATATAGCAGTTTTTGTAGCAGGAATACATGACATGATGAATGATCTGAAATAGATATTTTTTCAGGACTTCTTACTGACAAAGAGTTTAAACAGTCATCTGACCTTTCTGTGATTAAACTGATGCTACACACACACACACACACACACACACGCACAAATTCCTCGTAATGCCCCAAATAATGAAATAAATGTTACAGTGTTTTGTTTCAGCATATTATATCTTGTTAGATCTTTGACATTTTTCACCTACTCTTTCATATTGTGTTGGTTTTGTTTTATCAATCTGTGCATATCATTATCATAAATCCTGTTGAGTTAGTCTTTAAAGCAGCATGATTTTTTTTAAACAAATGTCTTCAAATCTTCGGTATGAGCCCACTCACACACACATACACACATAGACGCATGCACACATAGACGCATACACACATAGACACACACACACACTCACACACACACACACACACACACACACACACACACACACACACACACACACACACACACACACACACACACACACACACACACGTGTGCGAAGAAGACTTTTGTTTTAGAGAACCAGCCCCATCCGCATATGTCCTCATTATTTATTTTATATACAGTACATTGTATAATTTCATCCACAAGCCAGAACGAATATCTGAGTGCACCTAACTCAAACACGCCACAAAAAAATCTAGTTCAACTACACAAATGAACACTGTCACATTCATTACATCAAATTTCA
The DNA here is from genome assembly GCF_040054535.1 of Antennarius striatus. NCBI lineage: Eukaryota > Metazoa > Chordata > Actinopteri > Lophiiformes > Antennariidae > Antennarius > Antennarius striatus. The sequence goes on along the minus strand of NC_090782.1, from coordinate 15,430,040 downwards.
GAATACATGAATACATTATTTCCCTTGCTAAAAAAAATCTCAGCAAACAAAACATTAAAAAAAAAAAAAAAGCCAGGGACAAATGTAATGTAAACAAGATTGACCTTAACTCAGACAATCCTCCTCGGTTCCTCGCTGCAGCTGAATTTGCTTGCATTGGTCTCCATTTATTTGAGAGTGTCAGGGCCTGTTCCGCCTTGTTTACTGTTAAGAGGATGAAAATGAACAGCCAAATAGTGCTCCATTTATAAGCCTGTTTATACATGCTAATACCGGAGGCTGTTTTGCACCCACAGCAGCACTGCTGGATGTGACTCAATCAACACAACAGTGTATACACACACACACACACACACACACACCTACACACACACACACACACACACACACACACACACACACACACACACACACACACACACACACACACACACACACACACACACACACACACACACACACACACACACACACACACACACACACACACACACAAAGGCCACACGCATCTTCATAACCATGTATGAAAGTACATTTTAAGGTCTAGTGAAATATTGATAGTGGCCGTGACAAAATGGCTGCTTGGCAGTGAGGTGGAAATCCGTCGCTCTGACCCTTCATCTGAAATCTGTAAGGCACTTTATATTTCGTTTACGTGGTCAGGTCAGTATTAATGTACATTTAATCTGTTGCAGCAGCTTCATCGTATCCTAAATCCAAATATTCTGTATATTCTGTATGTAACCATTGCGAAACCATAGTGAAATAAAGGATTTGTAAATATATATAATGATAAAATAAGTCACTTATATTTGCAAGCTTTCACTTTGGATTTCTGCTGAGTGGACCACAGCATTAACTTTTCTTCAAGGACCTTCCTTTCAAAAATTAAAAAAAATACATTCCTTGATTCAGCTTGTTTGTTGTAATAGTTTAAATGTATAGCTACGAAGATCTAATTTAATACTAGTAAGTTTATTTTTGACAGTAGCCGAAAGGATTGTTGTGGAGGTTTTAAGTTTGTTTGTTTTTGTATGATTTGTGTGAATCAGTGTCCAACAAGTGAACTCCAACTCAACATTTGTGGTGACTTTGAATTTTACTTTTTATCTTCTAAAACTGTATTTCAAACCCAGCTTTGTCAGATTTAACAAGTATTCTGAATATGACTAAATCCTACTTGACAATTTAATGATGTGATATAACAATAATAAGTTACTGATTAACTACTATTGACTGAATCAAAAGCTATTAACCATGGGGCTTCCTTCATTGGTGAATGAGAGTGATTTTGTCAGCTTAGTTATGATGCACAGTAAAGTTTCCATTCAAATAATGTAATAATATATAACACCTCAATGCCACAAAAACAAGATCTAAGAACTCAGTGGCAAATGAGCCACTTGTGTTTTTTTATGAACTCAACATGACCACTTGAACCATAACTAGATTTGAAGAGATGACATTTGAAATACAAAAATAAACACCGAAATACATTCACTTACAGGTGTACATTCTGAAGTGCCTTTGAGCAGTAATGTATTCATATATCAGCACATGTTCAAGTGTTTCTGAATGATGATGAAACCACTTATGCTGTCTTTTTCTCTGCACATCTTCGTACAAATCCAATTTGTTCTCTACATCTCATTTTTTTTACCCCCTGTTTAAATTGACTTTTAAAAGTGACCAACAAACAACATTTACACTGGATAACACTTTAGGACATGGGACAACAAGCATATATGTGGGTTTGACCTGAAGATGTTTCAGCTGAAACAGAAGTGAAAGTAGACGTTATTACAAAATGGCAAGCCAGACGAGAGTCTAATTAATCAAACTATTATTTTCTGAATTTTTGAGGGGTGAGCAAAAATTGGCCTTATTTTAAGGTAGAGAAGATTATAGCCTGGGTGTTTGCATCTTCAATGAGTTGTGACTCACACTGACAGGAAAAATCCAATCTGTCTGATTAGATGACAGTCGCTAATGCCCACATCCTATTCATATCAGATTAAATTCAACATATAAATTAGGCCTGATTCTTGTCTGAAAATATTCCATTCCATGTGCTTTTTTAAAATTCTTAATGATTCATATCCGGTTTGTGTCACATAGGAATTGGGTCACGTGAAACATATAAAGACAACTTTAAGCTTTAAGCATGCAGTTCATTGAGACTTCTGGTCTATCAATAACTTCAGTTATTTCAAATATCAATTGAAAGTTAAAAAAAGGAGTAAGTTGACATGGAGGTTGGGGGTAAGAAGATGCCATATACTGTAGTTTGTACTGATATGCAGACATAAACATAAGATGGTCAGAAGTGTGACAACAGGAATTTTCTACTACTTTGAGTCCTACTTTGAGGACTCAATAAAATTTATTTTCTCCCATCAACAAAAATTATCCGGATTTTATTTGAGATGTTAGCTGCATTTTGTTTTTTAATATGCAACCCCTAGAATGGGAATCATATTTACTTTTTTTATGCTTGAAAAATCATAGAGTCAGATAAAAAGCAAACAAGCAAAACAAAATCTAAAGCACAAACATGAAAGACCTCTCTCTCCTTGGGGAAATAGCGATTAAATATGGCTCAGTACTCTAACCAAACATTACCTTGACCAATTTGGCAGTGTTCAGATATAATAATAGGACATTTTCTTCTCTTTGCACAGATACATTCTGCCTCTTAATATTTCACACACTTTTGAGCAGCAGAGTAATCTGAAACAGGTTGTCCAAATTACCAGTAAATGTGGATTGATGGAAAAAGCCGTACCTACATTACCTCCAAGCTGTCATTCTTTTTGTCATCCATCTTGATTTGGAGCCACTCTTTCATTTACTTCATTCTACTACAGAAGGTGAAACACTGTTACCATCTCTCTGAGACAGACAGGCAGAGAGACAGACAGGCGCACAGAGAGACAGACAAGATAAATATTCTAGCAGTTGCCCATGCACTATTCCCATACAGATTAATTATTTGTGTAGTCACTTAGGACATTTCACAGCTGTGTTTACCTTGGCCCATGTCTTAAGTATTAGATGGCAGGGCCTGGAATTGCGGATGTGATTACCCATTCACAGAGCCACCACCTTGCTTCTCCTCCAGCACCCATAAACACTTCCACAACCACCTAATTTTTTTAATGCACCTTCCGTTGCTTTTCATAATCCCACCAAATGTTTTCTACAAGATGACAACCGGCAACAACATTCAAAGTGAATGCTTCATTTACAAAGGACTCTGGAATGTACTGACAGCTCCCCAATTAGATCACCTCAGCATTTAGTCATCACAGGCGGTCTCAACCTAGCTCTGGGAACACTTCAGCACGTCTCTGAATGGAAAAGATCAACTGAATTTCAGGTTTATGTGCTGTTCTGCTGGCACCGGAAAGGCTGCCTTTGTCTAAGCAGCCTGGCTGTTGTCCAAACTAGCGCATGTAGGCTAGATGAACCATAGCATGGAAGCACAAATGTCAAGACTTCTTCAACCAGGTTTGCAAGAAGCATTTGGTTTTCTTCATTTTAGAAATATAATGTAGGGCATGAAGGAAAGTGATGAAAAAGCACCTTGATCGGCATCCACATCTGTTTCATGATATTTTTTTAAATTATAGAAGTAATGGAGTATTTTACATGACATTACTACACTGATAGTGTAACACTGTTGAGAAATTCATCTGTGTGAATTTCTTTTTCCTTGTCATTGTCCCTATTGTCTCATAACAAATATCATTTTACTTTTTTTTATGATGATCAGTTCTTATTCTGGTTCTTCCTATATCACTTTTATATTATTTATTACATTGATGAAATGCAAATAAGTATGTAGCTACTGAAAATAAATAAAATCAACACAAATACAGATTTAACACATACAGAAACATAACAATTGTAGCAACCCTTCCCTATCCAGATCTTTTTCTGCCCTGCACCTTTTCTGTTCGTGACATTTTTAAATATACCTATTAGAACGGATGTCTTTAACCTCCGGAAAGGATTCCGACTAACCTGGACCGATGCATTTAAAATGAATTAAAATAGTTAAATAACCAGCATCATGCCTAGTCCCCCTGATGCTCTCTGTCATTCTCACATTATAAAACCTACTCTATAATGATCCAATTTTGTGCACTCACTCACTGAAATAATCTGTGCTGAAGGCAAATAGCCTGGAACTGGCGATTGCCTTTCCCAGACATTTTCTCATTAAACTTCCAGTGTATCAGGCAATTACCAATTCACATCGTAGCATTTGAGGCTAAGGGATAAAGAGAGAGCAAGCGAGAGAGTGAGAAAGAAGAGGCCAGTGCACTCCCATAAATTAATCTAACATAAGTACACCCTGTTTATGCTTAGGCGTTTTATGTGCCATATCCGACAGATAGCAATCCCATTTGTATATTATCTACTGGCTAGTCCCATCCCATGCAGCTCAAGTACAGATTTACAGTGAGCTAAAACCACTCTGGTCACCACACAAAGTGTCATAAAATTCTGCAGTAGATGTCATGCAACTGGATAGATTAAAAATTGTGTATTGTGGTAAAAAAAAAATAACACAATTTTCATCCGGTTCAGTTCCTGCCTCGGAGGCACTGAGGTATTCTGTTTGGGGTGGTTGGGTGGGGTGAAGAGGACCTCGTGTCAATCTGATCAGGACATATGTTGCAGGATGTTAACCATCTTGTTACGGTTCACATGTTTTATTCACGCTTGGCTGTTGGTTAGCCATTTAAATTATGAGTCAGTTCACATGCACAAGCACATCAAGCACATATGGATCTGTTTTTACATGTTAACGAGGTCGCATTTGAATAAAGCTTCTGTGGAAAAAGCATAAACACAATGATGGGTAGCGTTGTTTAATTTATTATTACATCTTGATGATGACGGTAGTGACAGTCCTTCATTTAAATGCTGGCAACTGTAATCAAAGAGCAGCATAAAGCTTAAGGTGCGACACCACATTCCAATGTAAAGAATGCAGAGCTCTGTTTGTAGGTACAGTAGCTCATGTGGGACGAAATATGCATGCATGCATGTGCACATGTCCAAACATATGGAATGACTATCCACAGGCATGCATAAACACTACTTCAAATGCACGAATGCACTGGCATGTGTAAATGTAATTTTAACTATATACATTTGCTGCTTATTAAAGTGAACTTTACCGTCAAGTTTATGTATGTTTTTTTCCCCTTTTTTGCAGGAATTCTACACCATTCATATTTTCAGTGAGGAAACAAAAATACACAAAAATACCAAAACATAGATTTTTTGGCATTTTCTTAAATATTGAAATGTTTCACAATTTTTGCTTTTATATAGTCATCTATCACATATTAGTGGTATGTGTACAGGCGTGTTAGGAGAAATAACCAAAGAAATTCTAAAAAAAAAAAAAAATTACAAAGAAAAAGCCACAAAATATGTTTTCTTTTCTTTTATTATTTTTTTTATGTAAATGTTGTGCACTGGTATAGTTTCAGCCGACGAAAAAATATTTCCAGAAGGCCTGCATCACACCTGCTGATGATCTTTTCCCAATATAGATATGTAACAATGTAAAATTGATAGATGACTTTTGAAAATAATTATTTGGACAAAAATTAATCTAATCTAATTAATCAAATTAAATTTATCCTTAAACACCGGTAAAATTTTTTTTTTTTACTCTACCAAAGTGGAGACTCCAACCTTGTCATTCTGCTTCTAACATATAGTACATGTGAAAGAACATCTACAGCCAAAAAAGAAAAAAAAAATGTTTGGCCCTCGGTGTATGAATCTCAGATAAACAATGTGTCCATAGATACCAGGTGCTCAGTGGAAAGTGAGACCCTTAACCCTTGCTCTGTGCATTTTACATTTCCCTTTTCTTAATTTCCTTTTTCTCTCTTTTTTTCGATGTTCCGTTGTTTAAGATTTGCTTTTTCATTTTGTCTCTTTATGATTTCGACAGCTATAAACGTATCATATCATCCCTCTCTCGATGTTGTCTCTGAGAGTAGAAAGATTTCTTATCTCACATGGTTAAATAAAGGTTAAATTAAAACAAGGCAACTATTGTTCATCCCCATCAAATAGCTTCCTACAACGTCGCGCAAAGATCTGCATCATCCCTCGCCATTTGCTGTCTGCATACCAAAAAAGCTCCCAGTTGCAATCATCCTGTCAGGATCAAATCAGAAAGCAGCTCAAGATGCAAACGCGAAGGACATTGTGGCTCCAGCAGCCTGTCAGCTCTGCTCACGTCTTTATCTTTTCTCTGTGTCTTTCTACAGGGGAGACAAGTGGGAGAGGGCCCTGCCAGTGGCGTATGTAAAAAGGAAATGTCCATTCTAATATCCTGTCTGAGGTGTATACGCTTTCCTTCAGCCTCACGTCTATCAGTGGATCTGGTTGGATCTGGTGTAGGGAAGACGCAATCACAGTGATATCTGATGTTCTCCTTGTTTTTTCTCCTTTCACATTCAGCATTGTAAGGACATGCAGCAAATTACTAGCGAACGCAGCCACACACGCCATGTGGCTTATGATATGTGTATGTATGCGTGTGCAGGGATTAATTTATAGAGCCTAAACATGTTAAGTAAATAGCAGTGTTTGTAAATATAAGAGAACTATAAGATTTTGTTTTTGTTTTTTGTAAGTCTTCAAAACTTAAGTTATTGAGACTTAACTTATTGTGTTGTGTTATCATTTTAATTGTATGCACATTCAATGTGGTTTTATGACATACAATACACTGTGTGAACAAACCTGATACATGCAAATAGATTTTTTGTTTTAGATCAAAATAAATATTATTACCAAACAAACAGTAATTTTCTGCATAATTTTAAAATCCAGCAACATCAGTTCAACACAGAAAAACTAAATGGTTTACTTACTTACCTGACAGCAACCACAGAAGCAATATTGACTCAGAACACCAGTGAGCAAACGTTACATCTTCCAATTCCATTTTTTGCCAGACTGTTTTAGAAAAGACTGTACAGTATTTTGTCTGCAAACATGTCAGAACTTACTCTTGAAGTGTGTGCAAGTAAATTCACACAACTGTAATAGAGGGAGATGGAAGAGGTAAGGGGTGTAGCAACACAACAGCACTTCCAGAAACAAAGTGGAGGAAATAAGAACGGAGGGGGGAAGAAAAGAAACAAAATGACATCTCCACATCTTCCAGAACCTCATTTGTGGCATCTCTCCATCTCACCTCATATGACCTTCCCTCAAAGTACAGGCTCTGAGGTTTTTCGTCATTCAAAAATAACCCTTGCTAAATTCTACACGACACTAAATTATTTCAGCAGTGAATGATTTTTGTCCCTGCTAACATGGGCACTTTTTCTTCATTCCTTCATTGTGTATTATATGGACAAAAATATGCCCAACGGTGTGTACCCACCACGTCGCATGTTTACTCTCACTTGTGCGGTTTTGTAGTTTTCCTGAGTTATTTCTGCCTATATACAAAGCCTTAACATACATAAGTAAGCTGCAGAGAGTGTAAAGGTCTCCCTCTGATTTACTTTTCCACAAAAATACACAAAAAAGGTGTGAACTTATTTTCGCTCACCAAACTTACTGCCTACTGTTGTGTGAAAAAAAAAAAAGGTTGTCTCACTGGAAGCTGGAGACATGGTGTAAAAGCAGTCAAGCACAACATGAGGGTAGTAGTTAGTTTTAGCAGTGGATTTAAAATGCTAATTGTGCATAACTAAAGTGGGTAAAGAAAACATAATGAATCATTGTATAATTTGTAAGAAAACCTCTCTGATGATGTTTCAGGATGTTTTGATCAAATCAATAAACTGCAGCCTGGTATAATGAATCACATTTAGAAACAAAAATGATATTCACCAGAAACAGCCTGTCAACACATCATTGAAAATGTTTCTCGGTCTGTATTTTTGGAACAAAGAGAAGAAGAATGATATGTAACAGAAAATGATTTTCAAGATGGCTGAATTCAGCCTCATTTCAGCAGACTTATTGGTGAAGCAAAGACATATATTTTTAATGTCAGAGGCTTTAAATTCATGAATTATCCCCCACAGTAACACATACAAAACATACAAATGTGGAAAGAGGCCACAGCTGCTGCACTATGGGAATCGTCACATATGGAGCGACAACTAAAGCCCAAATTACAACATGTAATTATGCATGTATTTGTTTGCATTGTTATCTGCTTCCTGAAAGACGTCATATAATTATTAAATAAACTGATATAAACCAATGAGGTAATCTATTAATCCCTTATTTGCCCTGCCATTTTGCAAATCCTGTATGCTAAATTGCAAAATATAAGAATTAAGTGAAGAAAACGTCATTACATAATAAATTGTCATGTTTTTGTGAATATGTTAATTATGAAGCACTTCATCTGAGTTTCCTCTGAAAAGAAAAAAATCAGAAGATGCAGTTCAAACTCCTTCTTTCCATGTGTGTACGTTGATCTCACCTCTTTGTCTTTTGTGTGGATGAATGCTGGAGGTGGGGGGGGGGGCAAGGTTTCTTCATGGGCCCCAGCACTAAAAAAAAGAAAAACAAAAAGAGAGCCCCAATCACCAGCGTGGGTTGCAAAGTGCAGCTGCCCTGCTAATGAGATTTTAAAATGTGCTATAATGCCCCCTTAAATGGCCCCTACACGGAGAATTATATGCTTCAAGTGTTGATTTACTCAAAGGGGGAGGGGGATTCAGCGTGCGTGTGTGTTTGTGTTGCCGTCACTCGTAAACAATAGCTTGCAGCTAGGTCAGCTGTCACAAAGTTGTATGTTCATAAGACATCTGACCTTCACCTTCCCGCTTGGACGCACTGCACAATACGCACAGCAGAAAATGATGTAAGTAAACGTAACGAAGCAAGTGTTACGTGACTTTGAGTTAACATCTGATGATCACAAAAGATTCATTTAAGGGCTGATAATTTAAGGGTTGATACCTCTGATTCTGACACAACCCATGAAATAAAACACTAATCAAACACTCAAAAGTACATCCAACATAGAATGTAACCAGATCACCGCGTCACTCAGACTGAGCAAACATACAATTGCTTTTTATTCCTAAAATTGCACTTACTTTGTTCAGTGCTTTGGCATTTGATACTATAAACTTTTATTCACTGGGTTTTATGGTAGAAAAGGATAATTGAACCAAATCATGATTAATCAAACAATCAGCTGAGATCACAAAAAATAATTATAGAAAGAAAGCACCAGTAGAACAGAACTGGATCTGGAGAAAACTGTGTGTGTGTGTGTGTGTGTGTGTGTGCGTGCGTGCGTGCGTGCGTGCGTGCGTGTGTGTGTGTGTGTGTGTGTGTGTTTGTGTGTGTGCATGCGTGCGTGTGTGCGTGCGTGTGTGTGTGCGCACGCGCTTGCGTGGACATAAGTACCAGCAATAACATCCACTTGCTTGCATTCAGAGGGACGACCAGCTGGGAGGATGAGTACAAGCAAGTACATTTGTACATTAGTGCACTTGTCTCTGCAAATGTGTAAACACACGCTGGGTTTGTGTATGTCCCAAACCCTGCCTGTACTGTCTGTGGGTGAATCTCAACGCATCAGTGTTAGCATTGGACAAAAAAGGGACTATCTAGCCACTGAAATGAGACTCTGTCTACGTATTTGAGAGAGACACAGTGACGGAGTTACAGGCCTGTCTGAAGCCATCTTTTGTATGAGCTATGTATGCTCATTGTGAGGGGAAATTGAAAAACATTAGCATGATAAAGGACGGCTAGGGCTGCCTCACTGATCATGTGACACATTGCTGAAAAAGCGCATACATAAAAAATGACAGCCAGCTTATTCACACACACAGAAACCGATCGGTGTGCCAATATTATCTGTGAGAGGTGGCGTTGACGGCTTTCAGCGCACCAGCAGCCATTTGTCCAAGACATTTAAAAAAGAATAGCGCCTGAACTCCTGTACTGTGTACTTGTCTTTGATCTCTGATCTTTGCGTGTGTGTGTGTGTGTGTGTGTGTGTGTGTGTGTGTGTGTGTGTGTGTGTGTGTGTGTGTGAGTGTGGTTTCACTGTGTGTGTGCACGTGTGTGGGAGCGTGCACGCATCTGTGGGCCTCTCTAATTAGAGAGCGTGGTTGGGCCAGGCTCGTTTTTAATATCCCATTTCAAAAAAGGAGACATTGAGGACTTATTTTTGGGTATGGGTACGTGTTGGTTCATCCACAAACCTGACTCGCTCGACGATCAACATAATCATTTTACCAGGATGCGGCATATGGATGATTTGTAGAGTAAGATTGTGTTGTTAAATTCTGGGGCTCAGACAAAGGCCATGCCCCCGGGAGTCAGCTAGTGGTTCCTTAAATGCTGACAGTAACCGATTTGGTGTGACAGCTTTCTTCACTGAAGTGATGAGGGGGTGGGGACCACGGGTTTTCAAAATGAGACCAACAGCGCCCTCTTGTGGAGTAAGTGAAATGTACAGACTGTTTATTACTCCATCTAGAAACGCTTTTCGAAATCTGGTCACGTGATATGATGATTGAGTTAGATTTTCAGGGAACTATGATTTTGTTTAGGGGGATTATTCTTGTTGATGTTTCAGTGTTTAATTGTTAGTGATACATATGTGTGCAAATATACATGTTTTATTATTTTTTATTTTATTTATTTTTAAAACCAACATTCCTAGAAGCGCCATCAGCATTCTTTGTTTAATTTGATGTTCAATGAAACTTTCTTATCGGGGTCATCTCAGTTTATTAGATTGTATTGGATAACTGTCCATCCATGAAGATGATAGAAGTTTCGTGCATGGCTGTAACTACAAGTTGAGAAACACGTGTATTCTCTGACAACACCATTTGGTGCAACTGTACCCCATGACCTGGACGTCAGCATCCTGGTCCTTTATCTTGAAACATTTTTCATAACCACATGATGGAATGTGAATAGATTAACCTCTGATAAAAAACAAAAAAAACACACATGCTGTCCATAATGCAGGCGAAGAACCTCTGCTTAAATAATCCAGGAAAAAAAGCTTCATTTGTGTGTTTTAAGGACATATAAAACATGCATGTCAATTCAAAGTCATCGTTTGTTTTTATGTTTTAATTTGTTTTTGGTTGCTTTTGTTTTACACAGGAAATATTCACCATGAAAAGCTGTGTGAACAAAATAAAAGCGAGTCCCAATGATCGTTCGGACGTTTCCTTCTGTCTCATGAACGTTATGAAAGAGGGAAATGCTGCCCTCTAGCGACAAGACTCCAAGGCCTCCAATCTAATGGGAATAAATCCAATTTTGGAGAATATTGCTGCCGGACATAAATGAGTTAGAGGCTATTTTGCAAGCAAATGTTTTAGGATGACTAATAACTTTGATAGTAAGTCATAATATGTTTTTAATAGCTAGCTATCAGAGGAGTCATCATGCCAAGAATAATTGGATTTTTTACCAACTACAAAATCAGTCATCAGTCACCTGCATGTTATACCATGAACAGAATACTGTACACTATATATACAGTATATATTTGTCGGGGAGGATGGGGGAATCACCCCCCCACACACACACACACCTGGTTTTTACATCGCTATCTCTGCTGCATGAATTTTGTCCTTGAAGTGTGACAAGGCTAAGCCAAACCTGATGCCACTGAGGAATTTCACCACACTTACACGAAAGACACGCTGATGCGCTTCCTTGTAGTCAAAATTATGACATGCCACTTTAGGATTTGGTTTCTCTGTTTTTCTCTGTAAGTTTCTCAATAACTCAACCAATAGTTATCATAAAATAGCAAAAAATTCAGAGTTTAGCGGTCAAAAAACTGTTAATGCTTAATCGGCCAACATTGGTTCCGACACCCTGAGCACCAATTATCATCAGGAGACCCATTACATCATTTACCTACTACAGGGAGACAAACAGTCAAAAGTTTTAAAAAAATATCAAGTAGGCAGTTGCGACAGAGTTTTCTTACAGGAAACCTACAGTCTACATTGCTGGCACTAACTTTCACCCTGACCAGAATTGTCGGCAATCTTGATGTTTGTGAACGTCCCCATGCACATGAATATATTTGTTCCCTGTTCAGAAGTTCACAGAGACTTCTGAACAACTTTTGGATTAAAGAAGGATGGAACACTTCAAATGCACCAACAAGAAAGCTGAAAAGGCCACATGAAGTTCGAAAACCTGTATGGTCTCATACAGGTTGTCCTCAACATACATACATACATTCAGACATAATTGGTTCTGAGAGATTGTTCATAAGTTGAACTGCAGGAAAATTTTATTTATTAAATTTCAATCTATATTCACCATTTGAGGTAATTTAAATATTACTACTCAGAATACGTAAGTACCATTCCTTAAGACTTACCAGCTATAACTACATGACATAAAAATAAATAAAATAAAATAATATAATACTGTAATGTAACTTTTACAACTCAAAAAGCAAAACATTCAGAGTTCATGGTTCATTTCGCTCCTACAGAGAGATAATCTGACAGCATCAAAACAAATAAATAAATACAGGTACAGGTCATTTCGAGTTAAGTCTTCCTCAATTATACATTGGTAAAAAAATACACAGAAAAATAATTAACAACTTTACGTCATTTCCCTCAATTTAATGTCAGTCCTCCACAAATACTGGATTTTTAAAATCACTAGAAAACCATTAAAAGTACATAATACCATGTTACCATGTCCTATTTTAAATGTAAAGTTGGTGGTGTGTTTTCCACATCAGTCACCTGCTCACACGTGGAAATAGATAAGTCCAATGACACAGAATAATGCACATCTACAACAAAATAGACCTACCTCACTGCAGTAGTAATATCTCTTACCCATCCTCCCACCCTCCAGTCACCACCCGGCCAGCCATTGCCTATGATCAGTGGGGTTTGGGGCGAGACAGATGAGAGCCAGGGTGCGCCACGCCACTTCACCTTCCCTCTCCTTCAGCCTGACAGGACCTGAATTACAGTAAATGATAGCCTTCCTCGGCCACAAAGCGATTTGACCTGCCGCTGTCTCGCACTGTGTACCCCCCACCCCCCATCCCCCCAGCCCCGCCGTAATGGGTCCCTGATGGGTGGCCAAGCTCCCAATGGACCTGGCTGGCAGAGAAAGACAGTCTCTTTGGAGACAAGAGAGATGGAGGTGACAGGACTCGAGAGAACTACAAGCATATATATATATATATATATATATATATATATATATATATATATATATATATATATATATATATATATATATATATATATATATATATATATATATATATATATATCAGGGCTCGAAATTGCATATGCGCCCAAATTTTTATCAGTGCGATTATTAAATATATTTGGGAGCACCGGTGCGACCAGGGGAAAAAAATCTGGTGCGCCTTTTCTATCCTCTTCTCTCTCACTCTTTCTCTCTCTCCATAGAACAGGGGTCACCAAATGGCGGACCGTGTGATGGTTCTGGACCTGTGTTTCTTGGTGCATTTTTACTTGCAGTTCCCGGCTCCTTCAGTTAATACGGTAATAGCGCCAGTCCGTTCAGCCAATCAGATCTTTTGGTTGACAATGAGTGGATGAAATTTATGTTTATTCTTCCGTCAGGTAGTTCAAAACCATTCTACCTCGAATGGTCTGAACACGTAGCATGAATTAAAAGTGGCAACATGAAGCGACACTATGAAACAAAGCAGATATCTTTTGCACAGAATTATCCCCTGAAGTCCGAGCTGAGGACAAAATGACCGAGAAAAATGCAAACGGATGTTCACTAAAGCCATGGTGGAGTTTAGGGCAACATAAAACATCATTTAGTGATGTTTTAAAATACAAAACAATCCAATAATAACCAAAATGGTGCCACAATGCGCTATTTAAGCCACACCCAGGTAGTGCCTCGGTTTTGGCCCCTGACCCGGGGTTTGACCAACACAGCATCCTCAGGTGAACGTCTCTCATATAGTTTTGTGTGGATGTGGGGAAAACGTGTGGGCGCCGAGTCTGCACCCTCGAATGCACTACCGCGACAGTGAGGACCTGTGCGCGACACAGTCTGAGCAGGACCGCGGTCCTGCCAGGAAACATAGAGAGCACATGTGCGGCTGCTCTCCTGGGCGAGGGAGAGAGGCGTGGGACGGAACAAGAGCTCCTGAGAGCATCATGGAATTAAATAATCAGCTGTCACCACAAAAAATACTCTATTTTCTGTTTAATGTCTATTGACATATAGTGCAAACACACTATACACAACAAAACAAACGTTTTGTTATGTACAGTTTTTGAAGTTTGGGCCACTAGCCAACTTAGCTCAGGCCTTCACATTTGTTCATGTCTCTCACTTACAGAGTCGTTTTGGTAACAAAGTGGTTTATATTCTTTGATTGTGATGGACCTCACGTTGTCGTGTGAGGAACCCTGATGCTTTATTCACCAGGACCGAACTCACGAAGCCGGCGTCTGCCTGGATAGTCGAACCGTAACGCCAAAGCAGCCGTCGTCTTTGCGTTCGTCCATCCCACACACACGGAGCCGTTACGGCTTCGTCGGACACAGCAGTTTTTTTTCTTGACAGCGAAGAAAAAAAATAAATTAAAGAAGTCAGATATTTTATCGTGGAATTTCCACGGGTTCTTGTTAGTATATACAAATACACACACACACACACACACACACATATATATATATATATACATATGTGTGTGTGTGTGTGTGTGTGTGTGTGTGTGTGGAATTGAATGATGTTAATTGTATAAATTGTATATCATAACAGTATACAATAGTATAATATCAGTGGGGATGACCAGCTGCTGACACTTTTTTTATAGGCCCCTTGATATATTTTTTAAATCACACCTCCATTCATGTTTTTGTCACCTCTTGACCTGTCTTTTTTATTACTGCAAATCTACATTTAATCACAGTGCAAATAAAAATGGGTGGGATTTGATGAAATGAATGAAAAGGACAGTCCAGTGATTGGCTGACCTGACGGCGACCCCCAACTCAGGGCCAGCTTTGTCACTTTCCTGATTTGTTGTTGTTTGTGTATGTATGAATGAACGTGTGTGTGTGTGTGTGTGTTTCTGTGTGCGTGTGTGCGTGTGTGTGTTGTGTTGTGTTGTGTTGTATCTGCTTGCATTGTTTGACTTGACTGAATGAAGTACAACACCTCATTTCATCGGACTAGAGCTGTAGTTTAGAAATTATTGCTCTAGAAATTCCAATAATGTAGGTTTTGTCATGCGGCAGCTGTAAAATATACAAAAAAAATGCACTGCAGTTCTTCACCACATTCTTGCTTTGCTGTGATGATGACTAATGAAAGAATGTGTATACAGACAAGGCAAGAGCAAAACATCACATTTTAATTTTATTTAACCTTTTTCATATCTCACAAGTCATTCATTCATTCATTCATGAAGTGTTCTAAAGGCTTCTGAAAACTAAAATTAATGTAGTTGAGATTCATTGACTTCAGGTTTGGCTGCTCATGTCTTACAAAGTAAGACAAAATAATTGTTACAATTTGAATTACTGTTTTTTTAATGGTTATTTCAATTTTCAATTCGTTGGATTGGTCACTGAAATAGTGTATGAGGATGAAATAATGTTGGTTTTGAACATCCATGTTAGCATGGACAAGTGTCTCATTTGTGATATGTTTTGTTCTGTTTGTTCTGAGTAATGTCTGTTCGCTTGATTACAGTTAGATTTGTTTGTTTTGCTTTGATTTTGAAGAATTTATATGAAAAAAAATTCCCTCCAAATAAATCGTGGCAAAATTGGTACAAATGTGTATATTAAATGCATGTTTTTTTAAGAAAATAATATATTTAATTCAAGAAAATATACAAATCAATTTGAACTTTTTAAATATTAAATATTAGTAGTGTCTTCTTTTTTCTTCAGATGACATACAAAAGAATGAGAGGGAAAAAAAAATCCTACTATGGTTGTTTCTTCATGTAGACGTATATTAAATATGTTTTTAGGATAAGGATTTAAACATCTGGGACTGCCATTCATATCCCATTTCAAACAGATAACAACCACTGACCATTAACAAGTGTAAATTATTGTAATGATGATGGAGTTGACACCTAATTGTACTATAACCTCATCAAAATGATAACCAAAGAGACTGGATTTTTAGCAACATTCAAGTGTGGTTTTCACACTAATGTCTAATGGTACTGTTCTTTGCCACCGTCTGTCTTAATTCATGAGCCTTGATTTATTGTAGGACTGTTTACGATATGTACAGACTGTTTAGCGAGTATAGCTTTCACATGAAAGACTTTCGAAGGACCCAGCTAACGCCCCTCATAGGGTTATATTTGGGTCGAGAGAATTGCAAAGAAGATGCCACCTTCAAGATTAATTTAATAAGTGTGTGTGTGTGTGTGTGTGTATGTGTGTGTGTGTGTGTGTGTGTGTGTGTGTGTGTGTGTGTGTGTGTGTGTGTGTGTGTGTGTGTGTGTGTGTGTGTGTGTGTGTGTGTGTGTGTATGAATGCTGTTTTCAGTGGGACCTTCTTTGAACACTAAAGTTCGTGTGCTGTCTGTCTGACATTAGATGGCAGTATTGTGTTGCTAAAAGACTGGCGAGAGCTCTGCCTCCCCAGCATCAGTCTGAGAGCATCTGTTTATCATACTATATGTATGTTTTCATTTTGTGTTCAAGGTGTGCACATTTAATAAATTACAAACATATTTATTGTCTGTCTATAATATAATATTGTTTTTTTAAAAAATCTAATAATGTATGCAATAATGGAAAGTAAGTGTAATGTATTGTAAAGAAATAATGTAATGGCCACGAAATTATAAAAATATCTCATGACATCTAGCAATACTAAAATAGTGGGTATGGATGGAGTATATACACAGCCAAAAATGAGGCTGTTCACAGATACTTCACTGATGTTCATTAGCTATTTTTGGGACTTACCAGTTGAACTAAAGGCTGTTTTTTTAAATTGCCAAATGTTTTTCTTTTGCAAGGTTCTATCTTCTATAATGCAGTTTTTAGTGGTTTAATAGCAGTTCTTTCTGAGGAATATAGTATATGCTGGGTTTTACTGTACATACTATACATACTGTAGCAGGAAATTGATGTATCAACACAGGAATTATTAGAGGGTTTTTTTGTTTTTATAATGATTCTCTGTTAGCCTGGTGGCTATCTTCTTAAATGTTATCTGTACCAGCATTGGAGCATTACAGATAATCTGTAACAGATTCATGATAGGGCTGAGGGGATACGCATACATAAATGGGATAGCAGGTAGACATATGGTTAAGTACATGTATCACACTTCAAACTGAACATGTTTTCTATGTTCAAAGTAAATCTGTTAAAGTAAAGCTAACCAAATCAAATGCTGTGGTGATATTAATACATACATACTACACTAATTTTGAATAGTACTGCTATATAACTATTTTAGTGGAGTTGTGGCGCCTCATTCAAAATTTGTACTTGCCACATGGTATTGCTGAATCAT
>NC_090782.1:15405000-15410000 GCF_040054535.1 Antennarius striatus | reverse complement strand
GAGCCTGTCTTCTATCTGCATTTTAGAGGTATTGAAACTTGAGTGGAGCACAATGTGCTAAAAGGCTACTGTCACCAAGAACTCATTCTTCTCTTTCTTAGGGGGTGGTAGTAACTCAGTCCACTAAGTCTTGGACTGGGGACCGGAAGTCGCCGGTTCAAGACATGTTGGTATGAGCTAGCCACCCACCTGGACGACACAAAGCAGCTGCTCATCACCTTCGCCTCCCACTGTATAAAATTGCATGCTTGCAGGCCCCTGGTGTGTGTGACAAGGTAGTTTCCCCAAAGGGACGAAAAAGTGTATTTAATCTTCCACATGTGACATTTCTTGCCAGTGCTTAGCGACAAAAAAAATAGGTACATATGTTTACTGACTGGATGTATCACAAGTAATCCTGGATATGGTCAAAACTGTGCCTCCCTTATTATCACAAGCAGCACCCCCGTAGATGAAAACAGCAGCAATTACAACAGTCATTAAAACGTGACTTTTTTTCCTCCTCAAGACTTTAAATGTTAGAAACTTGGTGTTAAGTAAAATACAGTAATTAATACGCTCGCTTGTTCGCACTTCAAGATGCACGGCTTCACTATATCATGGATTTTTAGTAGGCAGTCACGTGATACATTAGGCACATGCTAGTGACTGACAGCATTCGGAAGTGCGCTGCGTTACGAGACTCACGGAACACAGCGCACTTCCGTGAAACACAAAAGTGCTTAAAACAGTCAATAAGAGTGTGGGAAAAGGTAATACAGACAGAAGGTGTTTTAATATCAGTATGGGGAGGATTCATAAACGTTTAAATTGCGGTACATAATGAAAATAACAGTCCATCGCTATATCGCAGAATTTTGTTTTTCACAGGTGGTCCTGGAACGCATTAACCACGAGTAATGAGGGATTACTGTATGTCCAAAAAATTCACATAGTTTACATGTAATTAATTTTAACATTTCTTTTTCACTTGATAGACTAAATTAAGATAGACTAAATTACCTGAATAATACCAGAAGCTGGCAGTTATGTAAACAAATGTTTTCGTAAGACCCAGTTAATGGTTAAGGATTTCTATCAAACTGGGATGGTGGTAAAAACAGAATGAAGAAAGAAAGGAATGAAAGAAAAAGGAATGGTTAATATTTGACACTGGTTGTGGGAAAGAATTTGTTCAAACATTTGGCATGTTTTATGGTAGGATTTTGTTCTCATTTCCAACTAAATTAAAGGTTGTCACTTATTGGTTTGGTGTGATTTAATAAAATGTGAAACTCAAAGTAAAGCTCAGAATATGACGGATGTGTTTTTATTGAAGCAATAATTAAATTGATCTGAAAATATGTGTGTGGTTTTGAAGATGCCAAGATTTCTTCCAAAATGTATGTGTGGTGTGTGTGTGTGTGTGTGTGTGTGTGTGTGTGTGTGTGTGTGCGTGTGCGTGTGCGTGTGCATGTGCGTGCATGCCTACAATGCCAACCATCTGTTCATCTGCTGTATATTTGTATGTATGAGGATTTTGTGTTTACACGTGCAGTGTGTTTGGATGGCATAGTTTCATTGTATGTGGGCAAGTATGTTGAGCATGTGTAATATGGATGTAGTTGCATCCACAGAATGGATGAAACATATCTTGTGATAAAACCACCCTAGACAGTGGAAAGAGGTTCCTATCTACATTTATCGATACATTAATAAAGTAGTCATTAGGGCTGTAAACCACATTACCAGGTTGAAATAACTCAAATGTGATGTTTTTTTACCAAATGTAGCACAGATCTATATTTTTCTGGGTGACCAACGCAAACCTTTGGTCAGGTTTGAGTGATATAAAAAAATTGAGAAAAATCAGAAGTGAACAATGATGTTTGTAATGTGAATGTGAACATTGTAGCTTTTGAGAACGTAATGGCTGAAGTGGCGAATTTTATTTTTTTTAATGAAGAGGACTCCACAATGAGGTTTGTTTGGCTTTAAATGGTTAAAATGTCTAAGGTTCATTGTTCTTTCACATTTCGGGCATATTCATATCTCTTTCCCTGATTAAACAACATTGAATCTTTGTGCCAAATAAGATCCAATATGCTAAGGGATTGTATGTACCGTGGTCCGTTAATTATTCATTAGTGTGGTTTGATGCATAACAGGAATTACACCAATTAGAGTATTAATAGAGTTTTATCTCCTATTCATGTTAAATGGCAGTTTAGATCTGAATGACTCAAGTTGAAATTTGTCAACAAAAGAAAATGGACTGTAATTTGGAGGGCTGTGAGGAGTATTTCTTCAGGCCTTGTGGTATGTGCAAACAGCAGTTTGCAGGTCGCATGGGCTGGATCATAAAAAAGATCATTTTTCATCCAGAATTCATTGGGATATAATATAATGTTAATTATGTTCTATGCATTAGGAAGGTAACACTGAGTCCAAACTCAAAAGCTGAATTTGTTTGAAGTAAAATGGTGATCCTGGTAAATTGAGATGCAGTGAATTGTCAATCTGAGTGTGAGGTATTTTAAAATAAAAACATGAATGATATTTTATAGTATCCATATATCTCTAGAATGGCTAACGGACATTTTTTTCTCTCCTTGCGACAGCTTGCACTCTTTGTAATGTTCCTAAAAAAGATCTACAATAATTAGTAATTAATTCTTTTGAAAGAAATGTGTCATTCTTCTCCCTATGTGTTCCGTCCTCAGCTGTGTTATTAGCGTGACTTTTCCAGAAATGGAGTGAAGCCTCTTTGCTGTCTATGTTGCTGAATGGGCACATGGTCTTTGAGGTGCAGTAATCTAAGCATGTTATGACTAACTTATTTCCTTCATTATAGACTTGGTTTAGGTTGTTAAATGTTGCAGTCAGTGCAGGTGGCTTGAACTGTTTGAATTGGCAGTAGTTCTATGCTAACGTCCATCACTGGGTGGTGACTTGAAAGGTTTATTTTACTTTCTGTAGACTCAAATGTATATTGTCTGTGCAGAGCACACAGCTCATATGTATTACATGAAATAGTTTACTACCTACCTATACTACTCTTTTGACTGGACTAATTTGATTTCTTCCTTGAAATATCTGTAAACTTTCCACTTAGTTTTGTTTTTTTTCTGAGTACATTATCCATATTTTCTTCCGTCTCTTGGATCCATGCAGACATGAAGTACAACTTGCATTATTTAACTAAGGTAATGCAAAGGTAAAGCTATTCTCAACACACAGATTCTTTATTTGCTGTCTTCTTTTGGTAGTCTATATCAGGGAATAAAAGCTTGTGCATGTCACAGCGGGACAAGAATACAGTCAGCTGACTTGAAGCAGTTTTCAAAGATATTTGTGCCACACAGATTACACACAATGAACCCCCCTTACTATTTCCAGTGTTATTTGATTTACAACTTATTAAATAATTAACATAATTCTTTGTTTTTGATGTCAACACAAGACACATAATGGTGACATGCAAAAATCGTTCTTGTTCTAATACGTGAAATTAAAATTTTACATAAAGGGGATGATTTCTGGCAGCTTGGGATTTAACAGTTTCATGGCATTGCATTTAAGTCACGTAGATGAAATGATGACATGATCCATTTCATGTAAAAGAAGAGAAACATGCACCAGCAACAAATATACAGGAACTCATAAAGTAACTCAACAGATCCAAGGTATTCTGTACCTCTACACATTGGAAAGACAGATTAAACTCATTTAAGTGTTAGCTGAACAAAGGTTCATGGTTTAGGTTTGTGGTATTCTTCTATCTTATATAGATTTTCGGACATTAGCTGTTGCTGGTGGAAACTTATTTCAGTATTCACATTTCAAAGACGTTGTTTTACGTATGTTTCACAAATGGATGAAAACGCAGTTCATGTGTACAAACAGACTGGTCCGTCCACACACATATGCCTCCCTAATATCCCCTTTTCCCTCAGTCTGCACATTGTTTTAATGAGATATAGGATATTCACAGTACACGTCTGAGTTGAAAGAATCAGTCACTGGTGGCAACAGTGCTGATCCATCAAGGATAGCACCTTTTACCCTGAAAATTCTGCCAACTCAGGAGGGGCAATTAACACTTCGGCAGCCTGGGTCAGAAATGAGCTGAAGATTTCTCCCCTGTGGATGTTGTGGTTGGCCGCAGAGCAGCAATGCTCTTTGTTGATGCACTGCTCTATGTGATGTTTGCTTGTATGTGTTAATGTGAATGTGTGTGGGAGAGGGGAAAAGGTGTGTGTGTGTGTGTGCATGTGTGTGTGTGTGTGTGTGTGTGTGTGTGTCTGTGTGTGTGTGTATGTGTGTGTGTGTGTGTGTGTGTGTGTGTGTGTGTGTGTGTGTCTGTCTGTGTGTGTGTGTGTGTGTGTGTGTGTATGCAACATTTACAGCCAAGTGCAGGTAAGGTGCTGCGCAGGGTAATTATGCATAACCTCTAGAGAGTTCACACTGGGGCATTGTGGGTATTTTTGTTTGTTTTACCATTTATTTTTCTTTCGTTTTTTCTTCAGAGTCATTCACATGAATGAAATATCAAATGTACCTCAGTGGACTGTGCTAGGCTGAAAAGAGCATTCATCTGCATATTAGGATTGACCCTAGTGGGAAATGTGATCACGTCTCTGGACTCCAGACACGTGTTTCTGATATTAATATGCTCTCAATAGGGTCAGAGAGGAGATTTCATGAATATTCATCAGGCTTAATGTTGATGTTTGCAACCAATATAACTGTTGATTAGAATAAAACATTCTTAATGTTCTTAATTGGCAAGAGTCCCATGACTACATTAAGTTTTCATCTTATAAACATTCTACGTGTCCAATTCAACTCTTACAGACAAACCTCTGAATACTAAACTACCTGACCTTTGATCAAGACAATTAACCCGCTCTATCAATTATTAAATGAAGCATAACATGGAAGATTCATGTTCAGTTAAGAAGAAACAACTTCCTCCTCTCGACCAGTCATGCTATGTACAACATACATATTATTTTATT